>NW_005054843.1:53738-58576 GCF_000277835.1 Geospiza fortis
CTCTTTGGTGTCACGGTTCTCCCTCACAGCTGCATCCACGCACACAAACCGTGAGACCAGGAGGGGGAGGCTGGAATATGACAGCTGCTTTAATAAATACAGGACAGACAGAGAATTATTTTGCCCCTGCAAATGCCAACCCTTTGATCCCAACACAAAAGAATTCCGAAAAAGAGCTGTTCCCAAACAGCTCCAGAGTCCCCCCATTGTTTGGGACAGATTTCTCAACCCAAAATGAGACACTAAACCCTGAAAATTCGCCAGCATTAATCCCAAAAGTAGAAAACTCACAAAAATTTTTGATAATTTTCAGCTAACAGACTGGCATGAAGTCAGATGCCAGATTTGCAAAGAAGAAAGCCTAAATCCTTTAGCTATGCCTGTGCTATTCAACCAGAAGGCTGGTGGTCCTAGAACATGGGTGGCTATCCCACCTCATGAGATAAAATAATTGCGAAAAGCAATAAGGGACAGTGGTATCTGCTCCCCATATTTTAGGCAACTGCTGAAACGTACCCTGGAAGGACATACACTCACACCAAATGACTGTAAAAATCTTGCTTGTATAATTCTCACAGACTCACAATATATGTTATGGGAACTCAAATGGAAAAAACTGCTTACAGGGGTACTAACCACTTATAGACAAAGTACTGATGCAGACCTTCGTACCCTTGTCATGTCTAAACTGACTGGTGACCCTCCTGATGATCAGAATGATAATCAAGTGAATTTACCCAAAACAGTGTTAGATGACATTAAAAAGGTGGCTCACAGAGCCTTTTTGCAAATTCAACCTGCAGGAAGTTTTGAAAAAGCCTATAATCTGATTAGCCAAGAATTGTCTGAACCATTTACCACATTTGTGGACCAGGTAAACCAAGCAGCAGAAAGGCAATGCGCCGATGATATAGCTCACCCAATAATGATACAGGACATTATTGAAAATAATGCCAATGCAGAATGTAAAAGAGTTATCAAAGCCCTAGGTAAAGAAAAACCCACAGTGCCTGAAATGATTGATGCCTGTAACAAAATTGGGAGTCCACAGCAAGTGGCAACTATCCAGGCAAATGAACTTGGAAAAACTCTAGGAGAAAAAATGGAAAGGGCTCTTACAGCTCAAACAGCACAAGCAGCTGCACAGGCAGCACAAGCAGAAGCACGGGACCAAAAACTTACTGAAATCCTAGCTGCCTTGCATCTAAACTCCCAGCAACAAGGCAACCCTATTGCTGTTATGCAAGCTGCTGTAACTTCAGGACCTTGCTACTTCTGTAAACAGCCTGGCCATATCAGGAGGAATTGCCCAGAAGTCAAAAGGGGTGCACAAGCACTGGGTCACTGTTCTGCCTGCAGGAAAGGAAATCATTTTACCTGGCAGTGTCGTTCCAGATATGACATGAGTGGAAAACACAGTCCAAAAAACTTCAAGGGGAACGCGCAGCACCATCGCGTGATGAAACAAGTAGTGGCGCCCCAGACACCAAAAGTGGGATTTATCAATACGCCGACTCAAAAGCACTTTGCTTCATTGCCGGCAGAATCCCAAGTAATGACCCAGGTCTACTACCCCCAGGGTCCTGGTGCACTTTGGCAACCTCCAAGCCAACAACCTTTTTAAAGGATGAGGGCTATGACTGTATTTCAACAGGGATTACTGGGACTTCTCAAAATAGACAAGACTTTTTAGTTGTTGGTAAAGAAAGGAATAGCATCCTGGGACTGCTTGTTTTGCCTTGTGTAATATCTGCTAACTGCAATGAAGAATTACTAGTGCTAGCCAAGGCCTACTGTCCCCCATTGCATATTCCACCTAGAACCCCTATAGCTATTGCTATAGCACTGCCTATGGGGACTGTAGATCAAATGCCACCATGCTGTTTACCAGTTACTCCTGAAAATCCTGAAGTTCTATGGGTTCAACATATAAGTCAACAACGACCAATGCTAACTTGTGAATTGTCAAATGGTGGAGTTCAAGTTAGTATCAAAGGGATGATTGATACAGGAGCAGATGTTTCTGTGATCTCTTATTATCGTTGGCAAACAAATTGGAAATTAATAACTCCTTCAGGCACTCTCACAGGCATTGGAGGTGTCACTCCATGTTTGCAAAGTGAATCTGTAATCAGTATTACAGGACCTCAAGGGAAGAAGGCAATGATCTGTCCCTATGTAGTGCCAAAACCCATCACAGTGTGGGGAAGAGACTTGCTTTCTGAATGGGGAGCCAAAATTGAACTGGGTTTTTCATAGGGGCCACTAAAGCACTCAGTCCTTTAAAACTGACCTGGAAAACTGACACCCCTGTCTGGGTCAGTCAGTGGCCCCTGCCAGATAATAAGCTGAGTGCTCTTAAAACACTTGTGGCTGAACAACTGCAAAAAGGCCACATTAAACCCTCTAACAGTCCTTGGAACTCACCTGTGTTTGTAATCCATAAGAAAACTTCTGACACTTGGCGATTGTTACATGAACTCAGAAAGATCAACGCAGTGATTGAGGACATGGGCCCTCTCCAACCTGGCCTGCCCAACCTTTCCATGATCCCAAGAGATTGGCCACTTGTAATTATCGATCTAAAAGACTGTTTCTTCAACATCCCCCTGCATCCAGATGATGCCCCTCTTTTTGCCTTCTCTGTTCCAAGTACAAACTTGCAAGAACCGCTTCAAAGGTATCATTGGCTTGTTTTGCCGGAAGGCATGAAAAATTCGCCAACTATTTGCCAATATTTTGTAGCCCGCGCATTGTCCCCGGTTTGTGAGCAATTCCCGCAATCAGTTATTCTCCACTACATGGATGATCTGCTCATCACAGCGCCAACACAAAGACAAATGGAAGACACTCGTAACAGTGTTGTCGCTGAAATCAAAAAGGTCTAAACCCTGAAAACTCGCCAGCATTAATCCAAAAATTAAAAAACTCACAAAAACAAATGGAAGAGACTCGCAACAGTGTTGTCGCTGAAATCAAAAAGGCTGGACTGGTGATCTCTGAATCAAAAATACAAGAGACTGCTCCCTGGAAATATTTGGGTTGGAAACTAACAGAACAGTCTATTGTACCACAGAAGATACAAATCCAGACTGATGTTCACACTTTACAGGACTTGCAACAGCTTTTAGGGGAAATTAATTGGGTTAGGTCTGTGTTAGCAAACACTGCTGATGAACTTGCTCCACTTTTTGATTTGTTGAGACGAGACAATGACATTAAGTCCCCTAGATCTCTCACTCCTGACGCCTGCAAGGCCTTAGAAAAAATTACGGATGCTCTGCAGAACAGGCAGGCACATCGCTGTATTCCTGATCAACCCTTTTTCCTTGCAGTTTTAGGAGAAAAACTGAGACTGTGCGGTCTTATTTTTCAATGGGATTCCTCTCTAAAAGATCCGTTGTTAATAATTGAATGGGTTTTCCTTCCTTCCAGGTCACCAAAGACAATCCTCACACCTTTAGAAATGATGTCTCAAATCATCATCAAAGGTAGAGCAAGGCTTCTTTCAATAGCAGGTCACGAATTTGCAATTATCTATTTGCCCATGAAGCAGAACTATTTTGATTGGGCAATGCAAAAATCAGAGGACTTGCTGTACGCCTTGCTCGATTTTCCAGGCGTGTGCTCTATTCATTACCCAGCACACAAAATGATCAGAGCTATGTTATGCTACAAAGAGAAACCCCTCATCAGTGAAGAGCCTTTAGATGCAGTCACTGTCTTCGCTGATCGGTCAGGGCGAACACACAATTCAGTGGTTACATGGCAGAATAAAGATACTAAAGCCTGGGAACAGGATGTTCAAAAAGTTGAAGGTTCTCCTCAGATTATTGAATTGGCTGCAGTTGTAAGAGCATTTCAGCTCTTCCCAGAACCTTTCAACCTAATAACTGATTCGGCATACATTGCTAACATTATTAAGAGAATTGAAGGGTCTGTTCTAAAGGATGTGAACAACGACAAATTGTGTCTTTGGCTTACCTGTCTCTACCAAATCCTATCACACAGAACTAATCCTTATTTTGTTTCTCACATTAGATCTCACTCTGGTCTTCCAGGATTTATGGCAGAAGGAAATGCATGAGCCGATGCATTGGCATCAGTGGCATCTGATGCGGAAGTTGCAACAGGCACTGAAAATTCTACCTCGGTGCTTGCTGCAACTACCTTGCCTAACACTATTGAACAAGCCAAATTGAGTAATGCATTTTTTCACCAAAATGCACAGGCAATCAAACAAGATTTTCAAATTACTTTAGAGCAAGCACAAAATATTGTACGAGTTTGCCCAGATTGTCAGCTTGTTCAATATCTCCCTTCCTCAGAAGCCGCCAACCCACGAGGGTTGGAGAGCTTGCAGAAATGGCAGACAGATGTTACTAAGTACCCTTCTTTTGGGAAACTCAAAAATATCCATGTCTCTGTTGATATGTTCTCAAATGCAGTTTTTGCTTCTGTACATACAGGAGAAACAGCTATGCATGTGAGCCCAGGCTACACCTCAACGGAGGTTGAATAAGGCTTTGTATGTTTGCAATTTTTTGAATAGCTCTGCAGAAGAGCCTGATCCCCCCATTTACAGGCACTGCTTGAACAACAGAAAAGCAAAACTGAAAGAGCACCCCCCAGTATTGATTAAAAATTTAGATCCAGGACAAGTAGAAGTACCATACAATCTTATAACATGGGGAAAGGGATTTGTGTGTGTTTACACAGGTGGAGGGCTCGGGTGGGTTCCAGCGAAGACCGTGAAGCCCTACCACGCATTGAAGCCCGCTGACGCCCCCACATCAGCCAGAGACTCCGCGAGTGGAAACCAGGAAGCAAGCACCCAG
>NW_005054844.1:0-9724 GCF_000277835.1 Geospiza fortis
TATATAAAAACACACTAAATATAACCTACATAATTTTAATATGTATTTGTACATATATCTGTGTTCATAAAAAGTCTAAGTGAGATTGGCAGGAAGCACATAATTTCTAAATCAAGATGTTATTCAGATAGTTGCAGTGCATTTCCTAGGAATTTTAGCAGTCTGCTGCAGGTAGATAAGGGATCATTTCAGAGAAAATGAAACAAAAAACACACCACCAAAAAAGACTACATAAAAATTGTACCTGCAGGTTTAGAATATCAACTATTAGAAAGCAGTCAATGAAAGCACACTGACTACAGAAAAAAGAAATATCAAAAAGATTCTTAATAAGGTCCAGTGATGAAGACTTAATGTTCAGTGCATAGGCATTAGCCACACATTTTTAAGTAACCAAATATATATCTATATATAATCAAAACATACACAGCCTCCTTAACTTTCATTCTGACAGTTCATTTTCAAATTTGTTTTTTGGGGGTTCTTATTAAATTTCAGGTAAACTCATTCCAACCTCCCCCACTCACTGCTATCTAAAAACCACTTATTGTCTTAGAGTATTTTTCATCATTCCCTGCTTTATCTTCACTCTTTTTTTTCAACACATGAATTTCTATCCCTACATGCACCCATTTCAGACTTTGAGTACATCTAGGGAAATTTTTAAAAGAGAACATTCTTTGTTAAAAACAGTCTTTGTTGCATCACAGTTAAGATGGCCACAATACACATAGTATCATCATACAATTACAGAAAGCATCAACCCCAGAACAACACCACACCACTCAGAGGGCTTCAAGCCCAACCTTTTATACCCCTCATGTTCATGCAATGCACCTGTGTGCCTTCGGTTCCCTTTTGTGATTGGTCAGTACACCTCAGCACTCCATGTCTCATTGCTTTCAATACTGTTCACCTGCTTTTCCCAGTTGTAGCCCATTAGGGATGAGGTTCAGCCACAGCCCCATTCCCAATTACCACAAACTGTGTACCTACAAGTCTTCAATTAATCACATGACATTTTTTGTTCCTCAAATTAAACCAGCTCCCCATAACTGTTAGCCCAGAAAAAGCTTTGAAAAAGAGAGAAGCTTTTAAACATGTCTCATTTATACCTAAGCTATAATTTTTGGCTTAAAAAGGAGTACTGGTAGGAAAAAAAATAAGAGCTTCTTGCCTAGACCAATAGGGCCAGCCTCCTCTTGCTAAACAATGCAAACATTTCTCCAATCCCATTCATCCACTGAGGAATACTGATCTTCAGAAAGCAGTAACAGATTATTATTAGTCATTCTGTTTTAGGTCATCATAGGTCAATACTTCTAACAACAATCAAAAGCTAATTGAAATACAAGTCCCCATGTGCTTTATTCAAGATATACCACTAAACAAGAAAGTAGCTTTATTCTAAAGCTCAAATTTCTACCATATATTTTAAGAAATATTAAGAATTATTAAGCAATGTACTGACCTGTAAATGAAAAAGATAATAGATACTTCTAGCAAAGCTTCAATTCATATAAAAGGTGTGCCTTTACTGATGACTTCTTTGCATAGACTACTATGCTTATTTTCTCTCCCTAGTATGTTCTGCGAAAGTCCTATAACTTCTGTATGTAGAGAGCAGGGTATGAAATGGATTTATCTTACCCTTTTTTTTGACCATCAGCAATAACTCCATATTATGCCAATTAAATCCACAATTTTGGGAAGCCCTGTTTTGTCTCATCCTGATTCCCAAGATCTTTTCACTACTCAATTTCCCCTCTTCAGATTAGACACCACACTCAATCACCAGTACTGAAGACCTGGCTACACCCTATGAAGATCTCTCACTTGTCTTCAACCAGAGATTCCTATTCTTGTGATGCTCCCTACACACACACACACACACACTTCTAATTACTGTCTCTTTAGACAATAATTTACATAATCTCAGTATACTGTACAGCAGAAACTGTTTGCTATTAATTTTTTTAAGGCAATGACTACCACTCACTGGAAATACAGGCTGCATTTTTGTTTCTACAAATATTAGAGGAAACTCAAAACTTTTTTGAGATCTTATTGACATCTTACTCTTGATTTATCTCCTAAATAAATACTTAATAAGTTGCAACAATAGAACATTTACTGTTTTTCACAGCTGCTCGTCAAATAAAGGAGACATTTGATTCTCCCTTGTCAAAAACATTTAAGTAAATTTGACAAGATTGTTATTAATTGTATTCATTTGGTATTTATCATGCTGAAAAATACTGCATCAACAGATAAGGTGGTTCTTTTTATCTTTGGGTAGACTTGAGGAAGTCAGAAGGCAGAGTAAGTGGAGACAGCAGGAGCCACAACTTCGACATATTCAGACGGCTCCAGGGAGCGCTGCGAACAAGGTGGGCAAACAGGGCAGGGCTCAGCAGTTTGCACCAAGTGGTGATCAAACGCCATCTCAGGAGGAGCCTGGGTATGGTAACCACTCAGTGGGGACTCATGCCCTCTGCAGTTGCCAGAAAGGATGTCCCAACACAGACAAAAACATGCAGCCGTCCAAGTCTCAGGCTGCAGGGGGAGCCAGAGACTGGCACTGTCATTGGACAGCAGTAGAGACAACAGCTGGGTGAGGTGTGATAAGGTGGGCGATCTGTTCAGCCTGGTGGTGGAGCTGAGAGAGGAGGTAGAAAAAGGTTAAATATCAGAGACTGAGAAGGAGTTTGACTGGTGGAACCATGCTCTGGCCTCCCTGAGACAGGAACAACCATCAGAAAATAAACCAGATCAAGAGGGTCCTGCATCTTCCCCTTACCAGGCTGAAGGCAGTAGCCAGGCTGAAGGCAGTAGATCAAAAGGGGTTAATGGAGGCAAGTCCTTCCTCGGGGAAACAAGTGAAAGCCCTTCCTGCCCACCTCACCCTCCCAGATTCCTCTGGACAACAGGTGTGAGGTTCTGATTATTGAAGGATGTCACCAGGAAAGTTCCTAGCCTGGTTTGGCCCATAGATTACTACCCATTACTGGTCCTTCACGTTGGTGGCAATAAAGTAGCAACACATAGTCCGAGGGTGATCAAAAGAGACTTTAAGGCCCTGGGATGGTTGGTGACGGATTGTGCAACAAAGGTAATTTTCTCCTATATCCTTCCAGTTGCAGACAGAGACACTGGAAGAAACAGACAGACCCTGTCTATAAATACATGGCTCCATGGCTGGTGTCACCAACAAAATTTTGGTTTCTTTGACAGTAGGGTGGCCTACATGGCACTGGGCTTGCTGGCATAAGGTGGAATTCACCTCTCAAAGGGGGAAGAGGATTGTCGGCCAGGACCTAGCAGGGCTTATTGATAGGACTTTAAACTAGATGTGATGGGGGAAGGGGACATCATCAGGTTTAACAGTGATAAGGTATGGGACAACATGCCATCCCACTCATAACAGTTTAATGCCAGCAAGAAATGCCCAGAGCCTGGAGACGGATCTCATGTCAGCAGTAGAGCAGCTGAAGGACAACACCAAGGAATTCCAGGCACTCCAGCCAGTAAGCCAGCTTCATCAGGGGCCCAACTTAAACGCCTCTATGCAAACACATGCAGC
Source organism: Geospiza fortis (assembly GCF_000277835.1). Lineage (NCBI taxonomy): Eukaryota > Metazoa > Chordata > Aves > Passeriformes > Thraupidae > Geospiza > Geospiza fortis. Next base: position 3,584 of record NW_005054844.1, read on the forward strand.
ATGGGGAATAAACAGGAAGAATGAGAGACGTGCACACACCTATGATCTTACTGGCATCATGAAAACATGGTGGGATGACTCCTATGACTGGAGTGCTGGAATGGAAGGATACAGGCTCTTTAGCCTGTATCAGGAAGGACGGACAGGGAAGACAAGGAGGCAGTGTTGCCCTCTATGTCAATGACCACCTAGAATGTACGGAGCTCTGCCCAAAGATGGATGAGGAGCTGACCGAGAGCTTATGGGTCAGGATTGAAGGGAGGACAGGGACAGATGATTTTATAGTGAGGGTCTGCTACAGGCCACCTGACCAGAAAGACTGAGCCAATGAGGCCCTCTACAGACAGATAGGAGCAGCTTCATATTCACAAGCACTGGTGCTCATGGGAGACTTCAACCACCCCGACATCTGCCGGAGGGACAACACAACAGGGCACAGGCAATCCAGGAGGTTCCAGGAATGTGTTGATGACAACTTCCTCCTCCAAGTGACAGAGGAGCCAACAAGGAGAGGTGCTATGCTGGACCTTGCTCTTGACAACAAGGAGGGGCTGGTGGGGAATGTGAAGCTCAATGGTAGGGTTCAAGATCCTTAGGGCAGCAAGGAGGGCACACAACAAGCTCGTTGCCCTGGATTTCAGGAAAGCAGACTTTGGTCTCTTCAGGGAGCTCCTTCATAGAGGTCCATGGGATAAAGCTCTGAAGGGACAAGAGGCTCATGAAAGCTGGCTGTTATTCAAGGATCACCCCTTCCAAGCTCTGGAGTGATGCATCCCAATAAAGAGGATGTTGGGCAAAAATGCCAGAAGACACCAGCATGGATGAACAAGGAGCTCCTGGACAAACTCAAACACAAAAAGGAAGCCGACAGAGGGTGGAAACAGGGACAAGTAGCCTGGGAGGAAGACAGAGAGATTGAGCATCCAGGGATCAGGTTAGGAAAGCCAAAGCCCTGAGAGAATTAAACCTGGCCAAGGACATCAAGGGCAACAAGAAAAGCTTCTAAAGGTACATTGGTGATAAAAGGAAGACTACAGAAATATGGGCCCTTTCCAGAAGGAAACAGGAGACCTGCTTACCCAGAATATGTAAAAGGCTGAGGTACTCAATGACTTTTTTGCCTCAGTTTTCACCAGCAAGTGCTTCAGCCACACTGCCTGAGTTGCAAAAGGTAAAGGCAGGGACTAGGAGAAGGAAGAACCACCCACTGTAGGAGAAGATCGGGTTTGAGAACATCTAAGGAACCTGAAGGTGCCCAAGTCCGTGGGACCTGATGAGATATATCCAAGGGTCCTGAGGGAACTGGCAGAGAAAGTGGCTAAGTCACTATATTTGAGAAGTCATCTCAGTCCAGCCAAGCTCCCACTGCCGGGAAAAGGGGAAACATAACCCCCATTTTTAAAATGAAAAAGTTGAAGACCCAGGGAACTCCAGGCCAGTCAATCTCACCTCAGTGTTTGGCAAGATCATGGAGCTGATCCTCCTGGAAACTATGCTAAGGCACATGGGAAATAAGAAGGTGAATGGTGACAACCTCAGCAAGTTTACAGAGGGCACCAAGTTGGGGTGGAGTGTTGATCTGCTGGAGGGCAGGAAGGCTCTGAATAGGGATCTGGACAGGCTGGAGCAATGGGACAAGGCCAATTGGTCAACGGCTCAATATCTAAGTGGAGACTGGTGACAAGTGACCTTCCTCAGGGGTTGGTATTGGGACCAGCACTGTTTAACATCTTTTCTGGTGACATGGACAGTGGGATCAAGGACACCTTCAGCAAGTTCACTGATGTCATGGAGCTGTGTGGTGCAGTTGACACACTGGAGGGAAGGAATGCCATTCAGAGGGACCAGGAGAAGCTTGAGAGGTGGGCTTGTAGGAACCTTATCAAGGTCAACAAGACTAAGTGCAAGGTCCAACACCTGGGTCCGGGCAATCCCAAGCACAAGTACAGGCTGGGCAGAGAATGGGTTGAGAGCAGCCCTGGGGAGAGACTTGGGGGTAGTGGTTGACAAGAAGCTCAACATGAGCTGGTAATGTGCACTTACAGCCCAGAAAGCCAACTGCAGTCTGGGCTGCATCAAAAGCAGTGTAACCCAGCAGGTCAAGAGAAGTGATTCTGTCCCTCTGCTCTGGTGAGACCCCCACCTGCAGTGCTGCCTCCAGCTCTGGAGTCCCCAGCACAGGGACCGGCAGAAGCAAGTCCAGAAGAGGCCGCCAAGATGATTAGAGGGCAGGAGCACCTCTGCTATGAGGAAAGGCTGAGAGAATTAGGACTCTTCAGCCTGGAGAAGAGAAAGCTCCAGGGAGACCTTAGAGCAGCCTTCCAATAGCTGAAGGGAGCCTGCAACAAAGCCAGAGGAGGACTCTTTATCAGGGAGTGTAGCAATAGGACAAGGAGCAAGGGCTTAAAGCTGAAAGAGGGTAGATCTAGATTAGATGTTAGGAAGGAAGTCTTCCCTGTGAGTGTGGTGAGGCCCTGGGACAAGTTGTCCAGAGAAGCTGTGTCTGCCAAATCCCTGGAAGTGTTCAAGGCCAGGCTGGATGGGGCTTGAAACAACTTGGTCTAGTGGAAGGTGTCCCTGCCCATGGCAGGGGGCTGGAACTAGATGGGGTTTAAGGTCCCTTCCAACCCAAACCATTCTATGATTCTATTAAATATTTTTTTGGAGTCAGAAGCTGGCAAAGAAAAAGACCAGAATATCCATATTGCACTCATGGATGGTTGGTGTGTTTGATAAAATGGAGGTGATGACAGATCCTAAGAAACATACACACACTACTGCTATAATATTTTAAGAGACTTCAAGCTACAATGTGTCCATGTTGGTTTTGGTTTTTTTTTTTTTTAATTTAATACAATCCTATTTACCACCTTCACATAAACTCTTTTCATGAAAATGAGATCAGACAAATTTACCCTGGAACCCTGGCTAAATCAGTCTCAGAACTGATAATAATAACATTCAGAATTTGTGACTCCACAGCAGATTCAAAAAGTGAAATATGGTTCCTTCAAAAGGATGGTAAAGTGCTGCCCACAGTATTACATATTGTCTGTATGATTTCAGTACATACTAGAAAAACAATTTCTCTATATGGATTGAGATAATAAAGAGGCAGCATTCCAAAGTGAATTTGTTAAGAATAAGCACCACCAAATCAAAACAATTTTATTCCATAGAGCAGTGTCTTGTGGACTACGAACTGAGTGTCATGTCTCAACTTTTTAATGACTTTCTATATAGCTTCTCATAACAATTTCACTAACAAGCTGTAGAAGTATGCTCTAGACAAAAATACTGAAAGACTACAGTATACCCTATCGTAAAACTTTCAAAATAGCAGTTGTTCTTGGTAAAAATGGATGTACAGAACAGAGGTGAGCAAAAGCAGCTTTCCAGAGCACTGCCTTAAGAATAATACCATAAAGTATTTGTCATTAACAACTTTTCATGTAACATAATTATTTTATTAATCTAAAGATCATAATGAGCTTTTGGTGTTGAGGGTTTGAGGCCCACAACTGCTTTTAAAAACAGAATCACTTTTCTTGACTAAGTGGAATAATCTTTTTAAACAAAAGAAATTCTGTAAGAAGCAGCACAAATTTTATTTATCTGAGAAAGAGCAATTGTAACAACATGAGAAGAGAGGTAAGCTCTACAGAAAGACAGCAATAGGTTTATAACAGCTTGCAACACGAATCTAAATTATCACCAAAGGAGCAGCTATATTCATATGACAGTAGTATACAATGTCATCTATAGTACTTTTCTGACTACTCATCCTTCTAAGTCTTTAAATAGAGTTGTATCTATGACTTAGGGTGGTACAACATTAAGACAAATGCAGACCAATTAGAATTCAGATAAAAAACATCAAAAACAAAAGCTCAGAAATTATTACTTATACAAAGATGATAGAAAGAAATGGTGCTGTTCAGTCTGTAGAAGACTAGATAGTTGCAAGACACAATAACATTATTTGATATGTAAATGATTGCTAAAAATAAAAAAACATCTATGTTGTTTGTCCTTCCCCATTGGAAAGAAATCAAGAAGTGTCATGCCTAACTGCAACAAAAATGATTCAGGCTAAGTATTAAAGGAAAACCTTTGCAGCACCAAGAATTTGAACAGGTTTCATGGCAAGAGTAAGGAAACTCCATTACTGACATTTTAACAAAAAAAAAATGAGATGGAAGTTATTCAGAGTGATACTGGTACATCTCATCCAACATGAGATTAAAAAGATGGGAAGCCCCCAAGCCCTTTACTGCTGTATTTTCTAAAATCACAAAATCTTTCCCTGGAAATCTTCTCAACTTTTGTACTAGATATAAAGAAACTATTACTTATTTTGATCAACAGACTATATTGACATTCATTTTCAGAGAGCATAACTTGAAATTTAAACTTAAAGAGATAGCATATGAGACAAAGAACATACATTTGTGAGGTTTTTCAAGATATATTATATTTACTTTCCACACAGTCTTTGAGTATTTTTCAGGGAAGGGTCCCACCACTTTCTCCAGAGTTTTAAATGCCTCATGAAAAACCTCAGCTTTGGCTGTTCCAGCTTTAAACTGTTGCATTCAGAAGCATCCTTGCATAAAAAATGTTAAGACTTGAAGAAAGAAACAAGAATGAATGCTTATTTTGGCCCTGTCAGAAAATATCTTTGAATAAATTTCTTCCACCTTTGTTCTGAATGACAGAGAGTGAGATGATAATTTTTCTTAACGAGTACCTCTGAGAGCACTGAAGTCTGTACTACAGATTTGAGAAGACTGCTAATTCTTCTTGCCAACCACTATACATGCAAGGACCAAGTGTAGAGAAATCTCCATGGAGAGGTCTTATAAATATCTAAGAAAATAAAAGCAATCTTTCCAAATTGTTCAGAAAATAATAAAATACCCATTAATAATTTATGGAAGAAATGCAACTTATTTCTGGAAAAGAGTAAAAAATCACATAATTTCATAAGGGTTGTTACTATTTCTTACAGATGTTTTTCTAGAAGAACTATATGGAAACAGGATGGTAAATATATGAATTCTTCTCTTTGGAAAGCAATGGACTAAAAATATTGTGGATGACTTTTCTCTATATAGATCTTTAGAAGTTGTCTTAGGTTAAAAAAAAATCCAATATTCCAGAGTATTGGGAAAATAGAGCAAATGAATAGAGGATTTTGATAAGTAATCGATCTAGGGTAATAGAGACCACAGAATATTTTATGAGCTCAACAAAAGTAAAATACATGTTAACTTCTTGTAGAGGAATTTATAGAACTATTTTTTTATGAAAGGAGATGATAGCAAGAAAACAGAGCAACTATTGTGTTTGCATAGCTAAAAATATAACAATTATATAACAAAGAAGGGATAAAGTCCAGCCGAGAACTTTTGGATAAAACTTCAGCTGCTCTGGTACCTTTACTGGAACAGAAGTGACGGGAAAAAAATCTGTAGCAGGGAAATTTTACTCTGTTGAGTAAGTAAATAACCAACCAAAAGAAAAAAATATACCTTCTGTCATCTCTCAAATAATGCCTGAGTTGCAAACAAAACTTCTTCCCCTTTCAGATTCTGTTAATCAGACAGGTCTCATTCATAAAATGTCCTGAGCTGGAAGAGACCCACAAGGATCATTGAGTCCAACTCCTGGTCCTGCACAGGACACCCCAACAATCCCACCCTGTGCCTGAGAGCATTGTCCAAACACCCCTTGAGCTCTGGCAGCCTTGGGGCTGTGACCACTGCCCTGGGGAGTCTGGTCCAGTGCCCAACTACCCTCCACGTGAAGAACCTTTTCCTAATATCCAGCCTAACCCTCCTGACACAGCCACAGCCATTCCCTCAGGTCCTGTCACTGGTCACCAAAGAGAAGAGATCAGAGCTGCTCCTTCCTCTTCTTCTCAGAAGGAAGCTGTAGACTGCAATGAGGTCTCCCCTCAGTCTCCTCCACAATAAACAAACCAAGTGACCTCAGCTACTCCTCATCAGTCTTGCCCCCAGGGTTTTTCACAGAATCACAGCATCATTAGGGTTTGGAGGGACCTCTGGAGATCATCTAGTCCAACCTCCCCTGCCAAGGCAGGGTCACCTGGAGCAGGTGACTCAGGAACACAACCAG
>NW_005054844.1:9864-32671 GCF_000277835.1 Geospiza fortis
TCACTGGGCACCACTGAAAAGAGTCTGGCACGATCCTCTTAATGCCTACCTTTGAGATATTTATATGCAATAATGAGATCCCCTCTCAGTCTTCTCTTCTCCAGACTAACCAGGCCTAGTTCCTGAAGTCTCTCCTCATCAGAGATGCTCCAGATCCCTCATCATCTTTGTAACTCTCCACTGGACCCTCTTCAGGAGCTCCTTGTCTTTTTTGTACTGAGGAGCCCAGAACTGGACACAAGCACTCCAGATGTGGCCTCACTAGGGCCAAGTAGAAGGGGAGGATCACCTCCCAGAGCTGCTAGCCACACTCTTCCTGATGCACCCCATGATACCATTGTCCGTCCTGGCCCCAGGTTGCACTGCCAGCTCATATTCAACTTGTCATCCACCAAGACTCCCAGGTCCTTCTCTATAGAGCTGCTCTCTGGTAGATGAGCCCCCAACCTGTGCTGGTATTTGAGGTTATTCCTCCCCAGGTGCAGAACCCTACACTTTGTCCTTGTTGAACCTCATTAGGCTTCTCTCTGCCCAACTCTCCAGCCTATCAAGGCCCCACTGAATAGCAGCACAACCTACAGGTATATCAGCCACTCCCCCCAGTTTTGTATCAACAGCAAACTTGCTGAGGGTATGTTCTATCCCATTGCCCAGGTCACTGATAAACAAGTTGGATAAGATTGGACACAGTATTGATCCCTGGGGAACACCGTTGACTACATGCCTCCAACTGGATTCTGCCACGCTGATCACGACCCTCTGAGCTCTGCCAGTCAGCCAGTTCTTGATCCACCTCACTGTCTGTATTGGGTCTGACTGAGATAGAGTTCATTTTCTCTTAGCAGCCCTCACAGTGCTGTGCTTTGCATTGGAAGCTGGAAAGGTGTTGAGAACACACCAGTGTTTTGGCTGCTGCTGAGCAGCACTGGCACAGCATCAGTGCTGTCTCTCAACATTCCCCCCCACCATAAAGGGGCTGGGAGTGAGCAAGATCCTGAGAGGGGACACAACCAGGCCAGCTGACCCAAATTAACCAAAGGGATGGGGGGGGAGGGCATTCTTTATTCTACGTTTGACTTCTGGAGCAACCACTTGTGTGTGCTGAAGCCCTGCTTCCTGGGAAGTGTCTGAACATCACACACTGATGGGAAGTAGAAATTAACTTTTCCCCCTTGCTTATGCACACGCAAACTTTTGCTTTTCCTTTTTTTGCTTTAGTAAACTGTCTTATCTCAACCTACGAGTTGTTCTCCATCTTATTTCCTTGCCCCTGTCCCACTGGGGAGTGATAGAACAGTTTGATGGGTACCTGGTGCCCAGCCAAGGTCAAACCACTACACTATCCATTCATCCAACCCACATTTCCTGAGCTTACCTACAAGGATGTTATGGGAGATAGTGTCAAAAGCCTTGATGAAGTCGAGGTAGACATCCACTGCTCTCCCCTCATTGACTCATCCTGCCATGCCATCACAGAAGGCTATCAAATTGGTCAAGCATGATTTCCCCTTGGTGAATCCATGCTAATTACTCGTTATGACCTCCTTTTCTTCTACAGGCTTGTTGATGACCTCCAGAATGACCTGTTCAATCACCTTTCCAGGGATGGGAGGGAGGCTGACTGGCTCGTAGTTTCTTGGGTCCTCCTTCTTGCCCTTTTTGAAGATGGGAGTAACATTGGATTCCTCCAATCATTGGGCACCTCTCTCATTCTCCACAACTTTTTCAAAGATGATGGAGAACCACAGAGTAACAAAAGTAACAACATCTGCCAGCTCCCTCATCACCCACAGGTGCATCATGGGCTCATGGATTTATGGGTGTTGAGTCTGTTTAGCCCATCTCTAACACAACCCTCTACGACCAGGGGAAGTTTCCTTTCTCTGGTCTTCCTCTCTTACCTCTGAGGTCTGCGACTCCTGAAAGTCATCCTCAGCAGTGAAGACTGAGGCAAAGAAGACATTCAGTAATTCCGCCTTCTCTGTATCTTCTATTACCAGGACACCCATTGGATTCAGCAGAAGCCCCATATTTTCCCTAATCTTCCTTTTGCTGATAAAATACTTGTAGAAGCTCTTCTTTTTATCCTTGATGTCCGTTGCCAGACTCAATTCCAAGCGGGCCTTGGCTTTGCTTGTCATATCCCTGCATACCCTGACAACATTCCTATAGTCTTCCCACATGGCCTGTCCCTTTTTCCACATCTCATAAATTTCTTTCTTGCATTTGAGATTTGCTAGAAGCTCCCTGCTCATCCATGCACATCTGCCCCCTTTCCCTGATTTCTTGCTCATTGGGATACATTGGTCTTCAGCTTGGAGGAAGTAGTGCTTAAATACTGACCAGCTCTCTTGAACTCCCTTCTTCTAGAGCCCCACCCCATGGGATTCCTCTAAACAGGTCCCTGAAGAGGGTGACGTTGGCTCTCCTAAAGTTTAAGGTTCTAGTTCTGCTGTTTTTCTTCCCTCCCGCAGAATCCTGAGTTCTACCATCTCATGGTCACTAAAGCCAAGGCTGCCCCCAACCTTCATGTCTTCAACCAGTCCCTCCTGGTTTGTAAGTACAAGGTCCAGCAACACACCTTTCCTTATTGGCTTCTCCACCACTTGCATCAAAAAGTTATCATCAATGATCTGCAGAAACTTCCTGGACTGTGTGTGCTGGGCCATGTTGACTCTCCAACAAATATCAGGGTAGTTTAAGTTCCCTGGGAGAACCAGGGCCTGTGACTGCAAGGCTATTTCCAGTTGCCCATAGAAAGCCTCATCAACTTCCTCCTCCTGATCAGGTGGTCTGTAGTAAACACCCGCAACAATGTCACCTATATCAGCCTGTCCCTTAATTCTCACCCATAAACTCTCACCTCGTTCATCTGTCCCTGGGTAGAACTCGATACATTCCAGTTGCTCTCTCACATAAAGATCAATTCCACCACCTCGCTTTTCTGACCTGTCCTTTCTAAAAAGTACATACCCATCCACAACAACATTCCAGTCATGTGAACTATCCCATCATGCTTCTGTCATTGCAATGAGATCATGGCCCTGCAACCGCACATAGATTTCCAGTTCTTCCTATTTATTACCTATGCTGCATGTGTTTGTGTACAGACACTTCAGAGAGGCAATCAGGCATGCAGGTTCCCTAGAAGGGGTATAAGAGGATTCACCATAACCATAACCACTCTTGATGTGGTTTTTCCTTTGATCTTTACCTTGAGGGGCAGTCAAGGAACATCATTCACTGCAATGACTGGTATGACCTACTCCCCAGGAGGAAGCAAAGGCATGAGTATTGCCACTTTGGACCCTATCCCCAAGTCCTTTGGTTTAAAGCCCATCTCACCAAATTGGCCAACCTGCTGCCAAAACTTCTCTTGCTCTTTTAAGACAGGTGGATCCCATCCCTCCCTAACAGGCTGCAATCATTAAAGCACAACCCACTGTCATAAAAGCCAAAACCTTCTTGATGGCACCATCCAGAGCCAGACTGATCTGCACTATGTGTCTGCTTCTGGCGATCCTCATTTCTCTGACCAGTAGGATAGATGAGAAGATGACTTGGGCACAGATGTTTTTCACCTGCCTCGCCAAGGCTTTATAGTCTTCCTTGATCCTACCTACTTTTTGGCTTGCAGCATTCATTCATACCCACATGGAAAAGTAATAGCGGGTAGCAGTCTGTACTCTTGAAAAGTTGGGGCACTCTTGGCAACATCATGGATATCAGCCCCCAGTAGACAGCATACCACTCCTAGCTCTATCAGGCTGGCAGATGGGGGCCTCAGTGCCCCATAACAGTCACCCACTACGATCACTCAACATTTCCTTTTACAGTAACTACCATGCACTGCTGGTGCAGGTTCCCTTTGTTGGCCTTGCTCATGGACATCTAGTCTTTACAACGTCATATCTTTTTGGGACACCTTCCACTAGATCAGGTTACTCAGGGCCCCATCCAACAGTCCCAATTCTCTCAGCCTTTCCTCATAGCAGAGGTGCTCCTGCCCTCTAATCATCTTGGTGGCCTCCTCTGGACTTGCTCCAACAGGTCCATGTTCTTCCTATGCTAGGGACTCCAGAACTGGAGGTAGCACTGCAGGTTGGGTCTCACCAGAGCAAAGTAGAGGGACAGAATCACCTCCCTCGACCTGCTGGCCACTCCTCTTTGGGTACAGCCCAGCACACAGGGGGTTTCTGGGTGCCGGCGCACATGGACGGGGCATGTCCAGCCTCTCACCAACCAGCACCCCCAAGTCTCTCTCCCCAGGGCTGCTCTTCACTCTCTAAAACTTCCTGAAAGGTGGTTGTAGTCAGGTGGGGGTGGGTCTCTTTCTCCAGGCAGCAACTGACAGAATAAGAGGACAGAGTCTTAAGCTGCGCCAAGGGAAATACAGGTTGGATGTCAGGAAAAAGTTTTTTACTGGAAGTGATTAAGTACTGGAATTGTCTGCCCAGGGAGGTGGTGTAGTCACCATCCCTGGATGTGTTTTAAAAAAAATTGGATGTGGCACTCAGTGCCATGGTTTAGTTGAGGTGTTAGGGCATGGGTTGGACTCAATGATCTTAAAGGTCTCTTCCAACCTAGTGATTCTGTGATTCTTCATCTGTTCATCCCCCAGCCTGGATTGATCCTGGGGATTGCCCTGACCCAGGTGCAGCACCAGCACTTGGTCTTGTTAAACCTCATGAGATTCCAATGGGCCACTTCTCGAGCTTGTCCAGATCACTCTGGATGGCCCTGTCCTTTAGGTGAGTCACCTGCACCACTCAGTTTGGTGTCATCTGCAAGCCTGCTGAGGGTGCCCTTGATCCCTTTGTGTCATTAATGAAGATAACACTGGTCCCAATACAGACCCCTGAGGAACACCACTGGTCACTGATGTCCATTGAGCCTCGGAGCTGTTGACTACAACCCTCTGGATGCGACCATCCAACCAATTCCTTCTCCCCTGAAGAGTCCACCCATCAAATCCATCTGTCTCCAATTTAGAGAGAAAGATGTTGTGGGGCTCCATATCAAAGGCTTTACAGAAGTCCACACATCTGTAGCCCTTCCCTTGTCCACTGATGAAGTCACTCCATCAGAGGAGGCCACTGGGTTGGTCAGGCAGGACTTGCCCTTGGTGAAGTTGTGCAGGCTGTCCCAAATCACCTCCCCATCCTCCATGTGCCTTAGCAGAGCTTCCCGGAGACTCTCTTTCATGATCTTCCCAGGCACAGGGGTGAGGCTGACAGGGCGGTGGTTCCCAGGGTCCTCCTTTCTACCCTTTTTAAAGATGGGGACAATATTTCTCTTTTTCCAGTCACCTGGGACTTCACCTGACTGCCATGCCTTTTCAAATATCATGGAGAGTGGCTTGGCAACTACATCAGTCAATTCCCTCAGGACTCTGGGATGCATCTCATTGGATCCCATAGACTTATCTACATTCAGGTTCCTCAGATGGTCATGAGCCTGATCTTAAAGTGGAAGGGACTTTTCTCCCCTAGTCCCCATCCCGCTGTCCATCCATTTGACGGGTGTGGGAAGAGAGGTCGGCATTGAAGACTGAGGCAAAAAAACTGTAGAGTACCTCAGTCTTCTCCTTGTCCATTCTTAACAGTTTCCCAGCACTGTTTATCAGGGGGGTAACACCTTTTTTGACTGCTGACAGACCAGTAGAAGTCCTTCCTGTTATTCTTTGCATCTCTTGCCAGGTTCAGTTCCAGCTTTGCCTTGGCCTTCTTGACCCCATCCCTACACAACTGGACTTCACCCCTATACTCTTCCCAGGATACCTATCTTTGTTTCTATTGCCTGTGCATTTCCTTCTTACCCTTTAGTTTGACCAGTAGGTCTCTACTCAGACATGCCCATCTCTTGCCTTCCTTGCCCAATTTCTTGCTCCTGGGGATCACTGGCTCTTGTGCTCTATGGAAGGCTTCCTTCAACATCTGCCAGTTCTATTCTGCTTCCTTGCCCGAGGGCAGTTTCCATGGGGTTCCTATTGACTGACTCCTAGAAGAGCTGGAAGTTGGCTTTCCTAAAGTTCATTGTCCCAACTTTACTTTTGCTCTCCATAATTCTACCAGGCACTCAAGTGAGCCAGACAGGCCTGTAGTTTCCAGGATCATCCTTCTTGCCCTTCTTTAAAATTGGGATGTTTGCCAGCTTTCAGTCAGCTGAGGCCTCTCCAGATTCCCAAGCTCATTCAAAAACCATTGAGAGAGGCCTCGTGGTGACATCAGCAGCTCTTTGAGGAGCCAAAGATGGAGGCAAAGAATGCATTAAACATCTCTGTCTCATCCATGTCCCTGTTTGTGAGGTGACCATCCTCATCCTGTAATGGGCCAATGTTATTTCTTCACTGCCTTTTGCTATTAATGTATTTATAAAACTGTTTATTGTCCCCCACAGTTTTGGCAGCTCCAGCTCCAGCTGAGCTTTGGCCACACAAATTTTCTCCCTACAGTGGCAAGCAGCATCTCTGTATTCTTCCCATACCACCTGACCTTGCTTCCACTGGGCACACACCTTCCTTTATAGCCTAATTTCCAATAGGAGATCACTGTTCAGCCATGCCTGGCCTTCTGCCTCACCTGCTTGACTTCCAACATTGGGCAATTTCCTTCTCCTGTGCCCTTAGGAGGTGATGCTTAAAAAATGACCAGCACTGATGGACCCCAGCATCTTCAGAAGTTTTTTCCCAGGGGACCTTACTCACTAATTCCCTCAGCAGCCTGAAGTCTGCTCTCCTCGTGTCCAGAGTTGAGGTTTTGCTGGCACTTTTCCTCCTGTCAAGAGATTTTAAACTCGATCTCTTCATGGTCACTGTGGCCATGATGGCTGCCAATCACCACTTTGCTCATGAGATCCTGTGTTGACCAGCATCAGATCAAGGAGGGCATCTTTCCGAGTCGGCTCCCTTAGGATCTGTTCCATGAAGTTGTCATCCATGTGTTTTAGCAATCTTTTGGACCTGTTTGTACCAGCTGTGTGATATTCCCAGTTAACAACTGGAAAGTTCAAATTCCCCATAAGGACAAGGGTGGTTGATTTAGAGGTGTTCCTCAAAGAATAATTCATCGGTGTCATGGTCCTGGCTAGAAGGTCTATAAAATATTTTCACAATGACATCCTCATTATTTGTTTGCTCCTTGATTCTTACCCAGAAGATCTCAACCATGCCATGGCCAACTGTAAACTCCACACATTCCAGTCCCTCCATTACATAGTGCCATACCCCCCCAACATTACCTGCCCTTCCTATCCCTCCTAAAGAGACTGTAATCATTCATCATGACACACCAGTCTTGAAGTAATTCAGAGCTGTACAATCACAGTCTCCAAGTTCCAGAAGTCCTTGCTACTTCCATCTCAGAAGTACAGAAATGCAGTCTGTAAACATACCTTCAGTAATTGTCTCACATTTCTATGTCATATAAGAAAGATTAGATATAACATCCTTCCTGTGTTTTTTCTCTGGACTGGTATCTAGTGCCATTCTTTTTGTCCTCCCAAGCAAACAATTAATTATTTTGCTAACTTTCTTTATCAAAGTTTGCAATTTGTCAACCAAACTTTCAAGGACAAATGATAGTAGCAACAAAAAGCTCAGTGTAGATACTTGCTGTTTGTCACTGGAAAATTTATCAGCATAACCAATCACTTTCACTCCAAATTATAGGCAAAAAAACTCACTGTCAGGGATCACATATTCTAAATAGCACTAATTATCTATATCTCTTCAATGCATTTCTAAAATGCAAGATTAGAGGAAGTAAACATCTGGCAAGATTCTTGCAGCATCAAGAACTGGTTCTCTCAATCAGGGTTTATTAATTTCTTGAAGAAGTCAAAATTAGTAACAGTTTTTCAGTTGTGTGCTTTATCAATGAGAAAAGTAAAGCTAGCATACAGGTGAATCAAAAAGCTCCTCTTCCACTTTTTCAGCCTCTTGAATGCTGAAATGTTACAATCTGAATTGTACAATCAGTTGTTTTCAGAAATATTCATGAAAAGTATACCTTCAAAACAAGTTCCAAGACAACCAATTGAAACAGCAGCAACTTTAACCAGAAAAATAATTCAAATATTCTTCTGGCTGAGTGGTTACCAAACAAATTATATTTTTTTAAGAAAAAGTCTATGCAGCAGAGGGGGAAGATGTCGGAAAATTCTTTTAAATTTAGCACAATACTATATGATCCCTATATTAGTGGTTAATGCTTAGTTTTGTACCATACAGTGCTTAGTACAAATGCCAGAGATTACTGTGCCCTTGTGTTAACTCCCTACATCTGTGACTAATAAGTCTTATGCCAGCTAATGCTTCCTTGTTTACTTATATCAGTGATTAATATGTACTAGCAGATGTCTTAGTTTTGAGAACAGAGAGAGAGTACTGGAGTAAAGAATGATAAGGGAAGTGCATTGTGACCTGACCACATATTTGAGATACTCTCAAGGAGGAAAGATTCATCAGATAATTTGGGAACATAAAAGGGAATTTAAAGGAATGGGATGTTCCCAAATGACCACCAAAGACCCTCAAAAGACCCCTACTCATATACAAATATGTTTGTGGAAATAACAAGCATGTATGCATGTATTCAGGAAATGTGACGAAAATGTAATAGACATATGATGAATATATATTAGTTTCAGGAATATAACCTGGTCTGTTAGGTTACTGGGCATGCATGCTTTGAGGAGAATTCCCCATGCATCCAGTGCTGCTGATTAAGCAATTTTTGCTTCCTAACATAAAAAAAATTTGTTTGGAACATTTATTTCCCAGTTTTAGGTGACAATGGTAATCATATATTTGAGTGGAAGTAGCTTATGTCGAAACCCAGGACATTCCTCTGGCTGCCTTGGATGGCTCAAGTCCCTGCTAGGGAGCTCAGAGACCTTGGCACAAAGCCAAAGACACCTGTGCTTTTGATTTTAAACCATGGAGAAAATTATCAACTTTATGTGAAGATTTACAAGCCACGAGAGTTTAAGTAGAATGATAGCTAGTTTGTCACAAGATAGAAAAGTAGAATTTTGGGGTTTTTAGAATGGGAGTTCAGAAGCCAAGATGGAGGGATTTGGACGTGCCTTGTCCTTGCTCTTTCTTCTTCTTAGCCTCCATCTTCTGTGTGATGGTGGCACTTTTGGATTGGTTTAGAGTAGAGACGGACTGTCTAACATAGGTGATAGGTATTGGAAAATTATTTTAAATAAAGTACATGTAGTTCTTAGTATAAAAAACTAACACCACCTCTGGGACAGTCAGTGTGCCACGGACCGACCTGCTAGACAGACCTCAGCAGGTCAGAAAAAAAATGCTATAGATAAGAGAAAATAAACAACCTTGAAAACCACAGCCGAGGAATCCTGACTCCTTCTTCGATTGCGGGACTGGGAAAAAGAGACATTCTAACACCTCGGGGTCATCTCGACCACAGAGACTCCAAGAGTTTAGATTCACAATGTTGTTAAACTGATAAGCTCAAACATCAATTTTGTGTAAGGAGTTAAAGAAAAACAACCACATTTAGTCTCTGCCATTTACATAAGTCTCACAACAAGTCCTTTAGCACAAAACCTCCTAAAATACTGATGCAGGCATGCTATACAATTACTTCTCGCTTGCATTTGAGCCACATTTCTTCTATCACTATTTACCACAGTATATGCCTGCAGAAGATGAACCACAGTGATCATTCAGCAGTAACAGAATCATAGAATAATTCAGTTAAGAAGGAACCTCAGAAGGCCTTTAGTTAATCCTTGTGATCAAAGCAGGGTGAGCAAGACCATGTGTCCTGGTTCTGACCAGGACAGGGTCAATTTTTGCAGTAGTTGTGAGGGGGCATGGCCAGGACCCAGAAGTTATTCTATACTACCTAACATCATTGCTAGGGGCAAGGGGAAAGGGAGTGTCTTCTGGGGAGAAGGGGCTCCTTCCAGCGAAGTAAGTGGGGCAGAGGAAGCCATCCAGCCATCTGCTATTTTAGGGGAGTTTCCATGTGAATAATTTCCTTTCTTGTACCCTTTGTCATTAGTATTGTTGCTCTCACTGTTACTTTTCTTATCTCATTGCTGTTTCCAGTAAATTGTTCTTATCTCAACCCATGATCTTTGACCTCTGTATCTCCAATTCTCCTCTCTGGCCCACCACCCACCACAGCAGGAGGGGGAGGGGAAAATGGGAGAGCAAGAGAAGGGCACATAGTTTGGGAGAGTCTTGGTGGAGGTACTTAATTGGGAAGTATCCCTCCTAAACCATGACACCATGTTAGGCAGGGCTAATCCAGCCAGGTCTTGAAAACATCCAAGAATGAAAAATGCACAGATTCTCTGGGCTTTTCTAATGCTCGACTGTCCTGATAGTGAAAAAGGTTTTCCTTATATCTAGTCAGAACCTCCCATTTCAATCTAAGTCCATTGTGTCTCATCCTTGCTCCACAATACTGTGGAAAGCCTGACTCAAGTCTTCCTGATAATCTCATAGGTATGAGGAAACTGCTCTAAGGTCTGCCTGTTCATTGTGTGTCATCCCATCTGTGTGTCCCTGTCATCATCATCATCTACATCCACCCTCAAAGACTTGTTATCCAGGCTGCGCAACCCCAATACCCTCACCTTCTCTGGAATCTCCCCCATCTCCTCTTCTCCTTCTCCACCTATTCTGACCACCTATAAAGATTTAATTTTGTTTCAGGATTAAAGAGAAGAAAACAATATTGCTTCTTTTTACTATTGCCATGTAAATACATAAGCACTGAATACTTAAATTAACAAGAATATGCCCAAACCCCTACCTTACTAATCTCATCTATCTCAGTCATTGCTTCTTAGGGAGAATATTAAAAACAGCAGTATGCATTACATATTTTAGCATAAAGAATTATTTTCTCAGCTGACTGACAGTTTATCCTATTCCTTGTCCACAGCTAAGGTTTTCAGGCTTCATTTATGCTATATATATAATGTTCATTGAACTACTTTTAATTTCATGTTCATAAAATTTGATGATGGCAATCAAGACAAGCATTACATGTTAAAACACTTTTGAGCTGGTTAAGAGTTCAATACTTGTAATGCTGCCTTGAAATAATTTCTTATGTAGATCAACTGAAACTATTCCTTTAAAGAATTGAATACTCATATTGGAAAGAATTTAAAATTATTCTGTCCTTCATGAATTTGAGTTTTGTTTTGAAGTATGATTAGTCAATTTTTGAACCTTCAGAAATTTCTTCTGAATCAGGGCTCAAAATAATTTTGTATCAAAAAATTAATGACATACTCTTTAGCACTACTGGAATACAGAAGTTGGGAGAACTAACTTTAAACTCTGTGTTTTAAAACTGGGAAAAAAATACATTCATATATATGACTGCTAGATTACCTTTAAGGGTTCCATCACTTCCAGATGGAGAGCAGACTGACTGTGGTGACCTCAAGGAAAAAGATGCAGCATTCCTTACTGAAGGATCGCCATCCTAAAGTGACCATGATAAAAAAAAAAAATAAAATTATGAACACTTCATAAAATAAAGACCAAAATTAGTACATATACTGATAAAATGAACTGGATGAAAAAGCATACAAAAATATTAGAAAAATATTTATTTCTATAAAAAACTTTGTCATTTGGACTGCTATTAGACTACTATATAGGCAAAATTAAAAAAAAAAAACAGCCTTAAGAATTTAGAACCAGAACATGCACACAAAAATAAATCCATGCATGTCTTCCAGCTAAATAAGCACTTTGGTTGACATTAAGATTTCATTTAGAAGTTTTCTGTTACATATAGTAAAGAGCTGAAAAACAGAAAGATGAACTCTCTACAATACCAACTGAAAGAAATTGAGTATAATAAGTAGATTTTTCTCTTTTTTAAACAAATTCAGCATTTTTTAAATTAGCCTACCCTTAAAGTTTACTATAATGCCATCTTACTTTTACAGTTAAGCAAACCAAAACTTTGTATTCATACCCTCCAACATAAACACATCAGGATTGAACAAAATCTGTAGCACACCCATTGTGGCAACTGAGATAGATGGATGTCAACTACACACTTCCTCTGACAATGGTAAATCAGCCAATTTCCACATGCATAGCAGTAGATCAGCCACTGCATGTTATGCCTTGTGAAGGCATAGTTCACACTGCTTAAGAATAAAGAAAATAGTTTGATATTTATGGACTGAAAGTGCTTACAAGGTAAAGAATACAAATTCATAAGAAACCATATTTCATCAATTTCATCACACATAGGCATTTACAAAACAATTCTATTAGATTGTTTTCCCCTCCCACAGCAAAATGAATCTAAACCTCATGATGTGCTATTCATTACACTTATTGTTCTAACTGCTTGCAAAAAGACTTGTTGCCTGGTGAGAAAGCCTCATGTGTAAAGAAATCTAATATTCTGATTCAATGAAATAAAAACAACTATACCTTAAACTTACATGTTTTTATTGCAAGTCAAAATGAATTAATTTGCTGATGTAACAGTTACTTGTTTATTTAATACACTGAAAGTAAGGAGATTATTATTTCAAACACTAATTATCATTGAATTATAATAAATCTCAAATCCACCAAAATACTGGGGGAACAAAAGCTTAGTAACTTTCATAGATATATTTTTTATTAGAACAGGAGAGGTCCTCTACCCATGGACTGCCAAGGACATAAGTAAAGACGTCTTTTATTAAATTAATTGAACTAACTAGGTAGGTGATCTTTCAGGCACACGCATGCCATTCCTGAAAATTTGTCAGCTACTGTAGAAGTCCTCATTTACTGTTTCCTAGATAAGAACTTCATCAAATGGTGAAATGTAAGCACAAACTTATATTCTGGGCATGTTCTCACATGCACTTACAGCCCAGAAAGCCAACTGCAGTCTGGGCTGCATCAAAAGCAGTGTAACCCAGCAGGTCAAGAGAAGTGATTCTGTCCCTCTGCTCTGGTGAGACCCCCACCTGCAGTGCTGCCTCCAGCTCTGGAGTCCCCAGCACAGGAAGGACATGGACCTGCTGAAGCAAGTCCAGAAGAGGCCGCCAAGATGATTAGAGGGCAGTAGTACCTCTGCTATGAGGAAAGGCTGAGAGAATTAGGACTCTTCAGCCTGGAGAAGAGAAAGCTCCAGGGAGACCTTAGAGCAGCCTTCCAATAGCTGAAGGGAGCCTGCAACAAAGCCAGAGGAGGACTCTTTATCAGGGAGTGTAGCAATAGGACAAGGAGCAAGGGCTTAAAGCTGAAAGAGGGTAGATCTAGATTAGATGTTAGGAAGGAAGTCTTCCCTGTGAGTGTGGTGAGGCCCTGGGACAAGTTGTCCAGAGAAGCTGTGTCTGCCAAATCCCCGGAAGTGTTCAAGGCCAGGCTGGATGGGGCCTGGAGCAACCTGGTCCAGTGGAAGGTGTCCCTGTCTACAGTAGAGGGTTGGAACTAGATGGTGTTCAAGGTCCCTTCAACCCAAACCATTCTATGATTCTCCAGTTTCTCAAAAAATGGTCCTTTACTTGAGTATATGCACAGTGAGCCTTCAAGTATATGCTTGCTGATTTAGTAGAATCGAATATTACAAACCCACAATATCCTGCAGACATTCATAACTTCTAAAGAACAAAATCCCAAAGCTAAGAAAAAAGATAAACAAAGTTTTAGATTTTATGATTTAATAATCCTTGTTCATAACTATCTCTGCCAATGTTAATACGGTTTTTAAAAAAGATGCAACATTATGATTAACATGATTGTTCATATATAAATGCAAAACTTGAATTACTTCAACTTGTTCAAACTGTTTTCTGCAGGACAGCTACTAAAATCAGTTTTTAAAGGTATACTTACTTTTTACTCTCGGTATTTTTCCCATTAAACTGAACAATGATGGTATGCTTTATGTTTTCATAGCCGGTCAGTTTTGAATGAGTTTCATAGAATTGTTAAGGTTGGAAAATATCTTTAAGATCATCAAGTCCAACCAATAACACAGCACCACCATTATGTTGACCATTAAACCATGTCC
The DNA here is from genome assembly GCF_000277835.1 of Geospiza fortis. Classification (NCBI taxonomy): domain Eukaryota; kingdom Metazoa; phylum Chordata; class Aves; order Passeriformes; family Thraupidae; genus Geospiza; species Geospiza fortis. Next base: position 23,895 of record NW_005054844.1, read on the forward strand.
CCAAGTGCCACATGCACACATTTTTTTGAACACTTCCAAGGATGGTGACTCAACCAATACCCTGGGCAGTCTGTTCCAATGCTTGACGACCGTTTCCATGAAGAAATTTTCCCAAATATCCAATCTAAACCTTCCCTAGACCAACTTGAGGCCATTTCGTCTTGTCCTGTCTCTTGTTCCCCAGAAGAACACAACTCCCACCTGGCTCCACCCTCCTTTCAGGGAGTTGTAGAGAGTGAGAAGGTTCCCCCTGAGCCTCCTGTTCACCAGGATGAGCCCCCTCAGGTGCTCCAGACTCCTCCCCAGCTCCATTGCCGTTCTCTGGACTCGCTCCAGCACCACAATGTCTTTCTTGCAGTGAGGGGCCCAGAACTGGACACAGCACTCAAGGTGTGGCCTCACCAGTGCTGAGTACAGAGGGACAATCACTGCCCTGGTCCTGCTGGTCACACCATTTCTGTTCCAAGCCAGGATGCCACTGGCCTTCTTGCCCACCTAGGCACACACTGGTTCATGTTCAGCTGCTGTTGCTCAGCACCCCCAGGTCCTTTTCCTGTGGGCAGCTTTCCAGCCACAGTTTCCCAAGCCTGTAGTGTTGCAGGGGGTTGTGTGACTCAAATGCGGGACCTGGCACTTGGCCTTGTTGAACCTCATACAATTGGCCTTGTCCCATTGCTCCAGCCTGTCCAGATCCCTATGCAGAGCCTTCCTGCCCTCCAGCAGATCAACACTCCACCCCAACTTGGTGCCCTCTGCAAACTTGCTGAAGTTGCACTTGATCCCCTTGTCCAGGTCATCAATGAAGATATTAAAAAGGGCTGGCCCCCATACTGAGCTTTGGGGAACTCCACTGGTGACTGGCTGCCAACTGGATGTAGTTCCATTCTCCACCACTCTCTGGGCCTGACCATCCAGACAGTTCCTAGCCCAGTGAAGAGAGCACCTGTCCAACCCATGGGCTGCCAGCTTTTCCAGGAAAATGCTGTGGGAGACAGCGTCAAGGCTTTACTAAGGTCTGGGTAGACACATCCACAGAGAATGAGAGAAAATTTGTGTGGTAAGGAGATGTCTGAGTTGGCTTATAATATATTTAAAGGATTAGCTTTCTAAAATAAGGACTACATATGTAATTGCATATTTTAGTTCTAGGACAAATGAGTGTGTTTTTAAGAATTGTGCAGAAACACCTTTTGAGTCTTCAAATATTACCTGAAAAGGCTTCGTTGTTTTAAAAAAATGTTATAACTTCACCGCAGAATATAATGCTGAATGCTACTTCTTCTTTATGTAGATTGTTATTCTAGGATTTAATTATCATTACAGTGCAGAATTTTAAACACAGGTTTTCATTGATCACTACAAGTCTCTGTGCTCTCTGCTGCTATAATCTGAAATATGAGTGAAGATTTGCCATTTCTTCAAAGGTCCTCTTCATATTTTTACAAGTGCAGGTAAAAAATTTACTGCTGCTTAATCATCTTTATGTCACAGGGTTGAAACAATGCTTTTAGATATTTCTGTGCTCTATGCTTGTGTGTTTGGGTTTTTTTTTTAATTCCAGATTACTTTTTCAGAGCCTATAATAACTATAATTTGTAGTCAGTGGCAGGCTGTAGCAGTGCAAAGTTCCATGGCATTTGTGTAATGTGATGGTCCATCTTTGAGTTCTAGTACTGCTGCAAAGTCTCACTTGTGAAGCAGAGTAACCAGTTAGGCTTCATCTTTTAGGTAGGAGTGACTAGAAAGACTCAGTGAGCAAACTTCTGATGCTTCTTACAGTTCTCTGGACAGCACAGCTGAGCTACTCACCAATACCTTTTGGTGCAGCTGAAAACTAGACAAAAAAGGAGTGTAAATAAATTTTAAACATTTGCTTAAATCCTTCATGTATGGGACTTCTACAAAGACAAAACTGACAAAACTTTGAGAAAAATATATTATGAATATTAACTCATCAAGAAAACTTGAGTTCAACTCAAATTTATTTCCAAAATAACTATCTCTTGATGCTGAAAAAGCCAGAATAGATCTGGTGAGTTGAAGTCCCCCATGAGAACAAGGGCCAGTGATCGCGAGACTTCTCCCAGCTACTCATAGAACATTTTGTCTTCTTCTTCATCTTGGCTGGGTGGTCTATAGGAGATTCCCATCAGGAGATTTGCTCTGCTGGCCTTCCCCTTAATTCTTACCCATAAACACTCAACCCTACCAGTACCTTCATCAAGTTCCAGACAATCAGAACATTCCCTAACATACAAGAGGTATCTAAAGCCTCTTCTTCCTTGCTGATCCCTTATAAAGAGTTTAGTCCCATCCATTGCAGCCTTGGCAGTTCTGCTGATCCCCCTGCTTACTTCTCTGAGAACAGAAAATTATCATTTCATTATCACTGTGCCCAAGATGGCCTCCAATTATCACATCCCACACCAGCCCTTCTCTATTCACAAACAGCAGGTCCAGTGGGGCACTTTTCCTGATTGGCTCACTCACCAGCTGTGTCAGTTCTTCCACACATTCCAGGTACCTCCTGGACTGTTTCCTCTGCTGTGCTCTATTTCCAGAATAGATCTGGTGAGTTGAAGTCCCCCATGAGAACAAGGGCCAGTGATCGCGAGACTTCTCCCAGCTACTCATAGAACATTTTGTCTTCTTCTTCATCTTGGCTGGGTGGTCTATAGGAGATTCCCATCAGGAGATTTGCTCTGCTGGCCTTCCCCTTAATTCTTACCCATAAACACTCAACCCTACCAGTACCTTCATCAAGTTCCAGACAATCAGAACATTCCCTAACATACAAGAGGTATCTAAAGCCTCTTCTTCCTTGCTGATCCCTTATAAAGAGTTTAGTCCCATCCATTGCAGCCTTTCAGTCATGCAAGTCATCCCACCATGTCTCCATGATTGCAACTATATCATAGTTTCCCTGCTGCACCATGGCTTCCAGTCCCTCCTGTTTGTTGCCCATGCTGCGTGCATTGTTGTAGATGCACTTCAGTTGCATGTGCTGATGATACAAAACTAGGAAGAGTGGCTGATACACCTGAAGGCTGTGCTGCCATTCACAGGGACCTTGATAGGCTGGAGAATTGGGTGGAGAGAAGCCTAATGAGGTTCAACAAGGGCAAGTGTAGGGTCCTGCACCTGGGGAGCAATAACCCCAAGTACCAGCACAGGTTGGGGGTGGCCTACTAGAGGTAGGAGTTGGGGAATATATGTTCATTTAATGTCAAGAACTGCTTCTTATTTTGAAGAATTTACATTGCTGAAACAGAGACTGAGAAAAATACCTGATGAGATAGTGTATTATGATAGATTCCTTCATTACAAAACTCTCTTGTTGAAGATGTCACTTCTTAGCTAATATTTTTCATCAGCATAATTCTTTCATTTAAAAAGAGAAGTCTAATAAACTAATAACTGTCTTAGAGTTCCAGTGTACTAATCCCTGTAAGGAATTTAGGTAGCCTGGTGTTATCAATACACTTGTTGAATACAACAGTTTTTTACTTCCACAAGCTAATTTAGCAAGACAAAAGTTGCCCCTAGTTTTTATAAGGTAAATTAAATATATCTTTTTCAAAAAGGTCAAAAAAAGGCCCGCTTGTCACCAGGTTTTGATCAAGTTTTGTAACTGTTGTAGGCATCACTAAGACCGCATAGTTCAAAGAACTAAAAGCAAAAAATAAAAATGAAACTTAAGTGCTGTCTCCTTAAGAGGTGTTAAGAGACTGTGTGCCAAACTTGTAAAGAAGAGTCAAAACATGCTTCATCCACAGGATGAGATGCTCATTAAGAAAGTGAAGAAGTTGAAAACACCATGGGAGAAAGTTGCTGTTCTTTTTCACTTATATTCAATACTTTAGCAAGAATTTCTCCCACGTGAAATCAAGTCACTAGGAAAACATATAAATCAACCAGGCCATAAAAGCACATAATAGATCTGTAAGAAAAAATGTTAAAAGCAATTTTTGCCTTTGACAACACTACTATATTACTGAATAGGTTATGCAATTGTCTCATCTAATTGACAGGGGAATCTTCAGAAAGACGTTAACTATAAACCTATTTAGAATCTAGTATTATTTACATCAATATATTGATACAATAATTGCAGAGAGACTCTACCATCTCTTTATAATAACCTCACATGAGTAAGATTTTTTACTTTTCATACTTTCATCAGAATCAATGTCACAAACTGTTCCAAAGGACAGAGATCTAGAAAAATCTTAAAACTTGCACATTAAAGTTGCACACTTGAGTGCACACATCTGAAACCGAAATATATTTTCAGTGGTTTTATTCATCAACAGCATCCTCATAAAATATCTGACTTTTAAGGCAGCTAAATGCATGCTTGGTTTATCATAGTAAATATTTGTTTTATCATCATAAACTGATCCAGGTAACATACATCACTACTTATCCTGTGCACCATCTGTAGATAGTCTTCATTTGAGCCATGTCTAGAATTATCAGCATGATGATTAGCTGAATTTCCAGACAACTGACTTGAAACTTTATTTTCATGGAGATTTCTCATCCCAGCTGTGACAATGGGACTAGATACTGAAGCTGAAATACAGAAAAATAAAAATAATTATACCAATATAGTCACACAATCATTAACTCTAAAAAATCTCACAGAAAAGGCCATAATATTAATGTGTTGGATGCAGGAGGTCTAGGATTGTAACAAGAATCCCAACTTTCTTCACTGAATCCTTTTTCCACAAATACCTTGAATAAAATTAGTATCTAAGTTTTAAATTTTCAAGAGACTTAAACCTAAATTCCATGTACAGATTAGCCAAGCTTCACTCCACATCTATCCTAATTACAGTCAGCATCATACTCATAGGTTATAGAAAACTTTATTTTCCTCTATATAATATGCATTCTCTACCTTTAATAACTTCCAAGGTATTCATGAGACACATAACATTACATACAGAACACCTATATAAATTCTAAGCACACTGCTAAACTTTAGGAACAGATGATTTAAAAGAATCTAACAAGAATTCTACTTCCAAGAAAGGATAATGCCTAGATACTTAACAGTGTTCATGTTGTTCAAGATTGTTTTTAGAAAAGGGAAAAACAAAGAAATCCATTAATTCTGAAGGTCATCTTTGCCAGTTACTGCATACCTTGAGTATAATTCTAGCCAACTTAGCCTAGCCTACACTGCAAAGGTTTGGTACGGTTAAATAAGCTGGCAGCAAAATTTACATTACACTGGCAAAAAATATGTTTTCGCCAGTACAGATAAACAATTGCCATAGCTAACAAATAAAAAGTTTTAGGGTTTTTTAAATTTTTCTATTTTCATGTATATGTGACAACTATGCAAAATCAGTGTACATAGAGGAGAAGCATTAACACCAAGGTCACTGGTTCAATCCTTATATGGGCCATTCACTTAAGAGTTGGACTCAATGATCCTTCTGGGATTTTTTGAAATAAAATAAATACTACCACTGTACAGTCAGGAAAGCAAAGCTTAAGCATACCCAAAAAATTCTCTACCAACTCCAAGATTTGCATTAAGCATGTGACTCCTTCAAAGAAATTAGAGAGCTGTGAAACACACACATGAAGGTAAAGCTGACATAAGATAGGAGAATAAAATAAATATCAATGACTTACCTTGCTGCATCTGAGGATGTGGTGTGTAACTTGGAGGATGTGAATATGGCATGTATCCTGCAGGACTTCGAGGAGCATATGGACTAGGCACTGGACTGTTCTGTTGTGCCAAAAATCTGTTACCAGAGCTTGTTTGTGGTGGCACAAACCGACTAAAAAATAAAATTAAAAAGTTTGAAAAAGTTGGAAAAGGAAATTTATACAAATTTCTTATTTCTTTTAGAAGACAAAGGGAGCTGGGGGTGTTTAGTCTGGAGAAAAGAAGGCTCAGGGGACACTTTATTGTTGAAAGGAGGTAACAAGCAACAGAGCAAGAGGAAATGGCCTCAAGTTATTCTAGGGGAGGTTTAGATTATATATCAGGAAAAATTTCTTTACCAAAAGGTTTGTCAAGCACTGGCACACGCTGCCCAGTGAAGTGATTAAGTCACCAACCAGGAGGTATTTAAAATGTGTGTACATGTGTCACTTAGGGACACGGTTTAGTAGTGGACCTGACAGTGTTAGGTTAATGGTTGGACTTGATGATCTTAGAGGTCTTTTCCAACCTAAATGATTCTATAGGTACATGCTGCTTGCTGACACTCAAAGTTTGAAAAAGAACCCAAAAGTTGATGAGAAAGCTGATGGAAGACTGGCTAAATTACTGGGCCTATCCTCCTCTGAGCAGCCTTTTGTATAACTGTTACAGCAGTATTCCATGTTTTTACAAGCCTTCTTTTCCACCCTTCTGTCACACTGGTAATGTTATACATGCTGGAACACATAGCCTCTTCTCTCCTGTTCTCCTGCCACAGGTAGAAAATAGCTGTAGGGGTGTCAGGAGGCAGGGGTATTATTTTAGCGGGAAAGAAAGTTTGCCAAAATTATGTGAGGGAGGGACAGCAGGGAATTCTGACTAATCAGAATACAAAGATTACTCACTAGCAAAACCATGTTGCTTTTCCAGCTGAAGAAACTCACCCTGCTGTCAGACAAATGCAAAATATATCCTGACACTGATCACCTTCCATTCACATACTTGCAAAATGAATTGACTGTCACTGTAGATAGAAGTTGCAGTTTGCTGCCCATCCCACCCCATTTAAAAGAGAATGTTACCTGGAAGGGCTATGTGAGATAGTGGTTTGTTGATAATTAGAAGATGCAGGACTACCTCTCATGGAGTTCTGAGAAATATTAAACTGCGACATCATCATCCCTATTAAGAAGATAGCAGCATTACTTTACATGCATTTCCTTTTTAATCAATGAAGTCTCTCATTTCAGAAATTATTATATACAAAGAGATTACAAACTTTACAAACATTGACATCTTCTATCTACAACTGTTAGAAAACATTTTTAAAATATTGATTTCATGTAAGATGTCCATTTACACCATGACATAAAAAAAATGTTCCCTAAAGGAGCATTAAATCAATAATAAATATCAACGGCAGTTCCCTCCTCCGGTCCTTAGCTAGTAACATTTTATAACAGGCCACATACTCCACGCCCCAGGCTTGTGTGTGGAGTACTCAATGTGCCAATAAGATTTGGAAACTTCACAACAACTCAGAAGAACACAGAAAACTTATCTCCCATTTTTAGATCAAGTACAACAAACAATCACCTCAGGCTGAGTGGTGCAAGATATTCTCCCTGCTCCCCTAATGCCCTAGTGGTTCCTTTCTAGCCAGGGACAACAGCTTTCTATTCCACCTCCACCACACTTAAAAGGAATGTTATCAAAGAAGGTGCTGAAATATTTTCAGTTGCAAAGAACCACCAGTATCCCATCTGTAGTCTCCAACAGCCTGTAGATTGCCACAGCCATGCTTTGAAAATTCAGGAGTTGTACTAGATGCCAAGCCACAAGTACCAATGGGCCTGGAACTAACTTGCATCTTTATTAGGGAGAATTTAAATGAATCTTTTTTGTTTTCTCTCTTCCATACAGATATAAAGAATTTCTAACCACCACATAACACTGGAAGTTGAAATGATACAGGTACACAAGAACTTATATGACTTTTAACCAGGTGATTTTAATGATAGAATTTAACGTCTTGCAGCTAAAACAGCATCAGAATTCACATACACACTTGTGGTGGTTTCAGTTCAAAACCAGGCAGAAAGACCAATTTCGTGTTGTGGTTTATATTTGCCAATTTAAGATTTCCCCAATTTGAAATTTTCCCAGCCAATGCACTAAAGAATGTGGTAGGTTTGGTGCTGGCCAATCACCAATACACTCACTTCCTGCTGTGAGATAGGATTAGGAGAAAGGCAAAGCAGGCTCAAAACTTTAAGAGGGTATAAAGAAAATTTTATTAAAAGTAACTAGAAGGAAAAAAGTAGTAAGAATCAAAACAAACCCTTCAGAACACTTCCCCTCACAACCTTTTCTTTCCTACAGACAATGTAAAGAAACCACACCCAAGATTTCCAGTCAGTTTACCACCTCTAAAATAGTCTTTCTTCAGTTCACTGAGGGAGAGAAGTCCCTCTTGTTAAGGTTATAGAGACTTCTCCACAAGAGGAAAGGAAACAGTTCTCTCGTCGCTCTCAATTTGTCACGAACAGCAGCCACCCAGGGAACCCTGCCATCATGAACTCCTTCCCATTTCCACAAGCCTTCCCACAGCTTGTCGATGGGCCACATCTACTTATGGGGTACTGTTTTAAAGATGAGCTGTTCAAAGGTGAAAGTTCTCCTTATTGTCTATTTCTAAAATCATCTTCATCCCTGGGAACAGAGATCTTCTTCTTCTCCTGGAAGCACAGGACTACTCTTCTCTCTTCCTCTGTTTAAACTTCTCATGGGATCACAGCCATTTCAACATCTGCTTATCTTAGCATGGAGGCCTTTGCTCGATATCAATTTGAACACTTGCATCTCCCCATAGTTTCATGCGTTATAAGGAAAAAGAGTTCTTTCTCCATAGCTTACAAGAGGATTTCAGCTCCAAAAACAAGGCATCTCCTCCTCCCTCCCATCTGGGACTTAACTTCTTCCTCACTGACCTCGATGTCTTCATGCTGTTCCTTTACATGCTTGCATCTTGTTCCTTTCTCTCACTCGAGGGAGGCTTGAAGCACTGAAAGGGTTAACATCCTGCCTAGGGCCTACCTGACACGCC
>NW_005054844.1:32780-35421 GCF_000277835.1 Geospiza fortis
CCGGCCCGGCCTGGCCAAGACGGGGCGGTCGGGGCCGCCACCTTCTCACCGACCGGAAAGAAAATGAGAGTTCCCGGGTTTTTTCGTCTTTAACATGCGTGTTTCACAGAGGCGTGTCCAGCTTCTCAGTGGTTCAACAGACTGTCAGTTACACAAAAAGCTTTACATCACTTCCCTGAATTTCCTCCCATTCCAAACCAGGACAACACTGCAGCTAGGGAAGCCACAGCAAGTGATCCAAAGCCATGGGTAAAAGCACATCAGCAATGCAAATATTTAAACCTAAGTTTAGATAGACGACTGACTAATCCAGAGTGTTTGGGAGTCATCAATCTTTGTATTACTATCACTGATTTCAATTACTACAATATGCACACAAGCAAAGCTAATTTCAGAAATCCTCCTTGTCATCCTCTTTTCTCTTCCCCTCTCCCCAACAAAGAAGTGATGGAATAATCCCCCAGGAATTAAGCCATTACTACCTCCTGGTAGGTATGAAGTGCTGCATTCCAAGTATATTAGCCCAAATAAACCAGCCCAGAGCAGGAGTGAAATTCTCATATTGTGCTGGAAAATAAATAAATAAATAAATAAAATAAGAGACCTCCATACTTTAGTACAGAGGACATTTCATTGCCCAGAGCAGCAGAAGTGGACTCCTCAACTCCTGCAAAATTTGATTAAATGAACACTGGTTGCCTTGCACAGAGGCAAGTGAGGAGGAAACTCCCGAGGTGCTGGAGGCAGCATCTGGCATGCTCACTGCCCACTCACCTCTCACAGCCACTCTCACCACAGCTAGGTAGTAGTTAGTCAAACTAATAACCCTTAACATTCACGTACAGAAAGCTGACAGAATGTGCCAGTATGAACATGAACTATGCAGAAGTTTCATTTTATGCTTAAAACAAAGATTGCACTTTTGAAATACTTGAAAAATATATCTCTTTTCTCCTCTGTAAATTTAAAACATGCTTTAGGTTTAAAAAAGTATGACAGAAAATATAAAAAGTAATACATTTTAATGCCATTTTAAAAACCTAAAACTTATTCTGAGACAGGCAGTTCTCACCTCTTTATCTCTGTTAGGGGAGACAATCTAAATAACTTCAAAAAAACCAAACAAACAAAACACCCTAAGTCCCCAGTGCCCATCCCCCTCCCCTTGCCCCACTAAAACCCCCCAAGCAACAACGACAACCAACCAAACAAAAAAATCCCCTACCACAACAGTGTCTCTAAAGTTTTCAGACAGATAACAAGTCTGTCTAATAATGATGTAATGAGGAAGTAGTAAAAATAAGCCCAAACATTTAGTCTAAAAAGGAGTTGAAATTAATCTGTAGTCATTAACACTAAAATATCTTCTTGTACATTTTTTACACTGTTGTTCATATCACTAAACAGCAGATTTATGGCTCCACTGTGCATCTTCATACCTTAAAATACTTAAGAATTTCTTTTAAATGCAACTTTAATTTTGATTGTTGGTAATGCTCAGTTTTGAGAAAACATCATCCTAGTAATAACATTCACACAATCACGGGATATGGGTCAAGTTGGAAGGGATCACAGTGGGTAATGTGGTCCCGCCTCCCTGCTCAGAGTCATCCCAAAACACATGGCACAAGATTGTGTCCAGATGGGTCTGGAATATCTCCAGCGAGGGAGACTCCACACCCTTTCTGGGCAATCTGTTCCAGTGCTCGGTCACTGCACAGAGAAGTTCTTCCTCAAGTTCAGGTGGAACCTCCTGGGCATCAGTTCCTGTCCATTCTTCTTGTCCCATTGCTGGGCCCCACTGAGCTGAGCCTGGTCCATTCTCTGACCCTTCCCTGCAGACACTGACAGACATTGATAAGGTCCCCTGACAGATGACTCCTCTTGAGGCTGAACAGCCCCAACTCCCTCTGCCTTTCCTCATAAGAGAGGTGTTCCAGTCCCTTAATCATCCTCACAGCCTCTGCTGGACCCACTCCAGGAATTCCACGTCTCTCCTGTCCTGAGGAGCTCAGAACTGGACACAGCATTGCAGGTGTGGAGAGGGGCAGGATGACCTCCCTGACCTGCTGCCAATGATCTTTCTAATGCATCCCAGGATTCCATTGGCCTTCTTCATCAGAAGGGCACACACTTGTCCATCAGGAGTCTCAGGTCACCCCTAGCCTGTACTGGTGCCTGAGGTTGTTCTTCCCCAGGTGCAGAACCCTGCATTTGCTTTTGTTGAATTTCAGATAGTTCTTCTCTCCCAACTCTCCAACCTGTTGCAGTCCTTCTGAAAGGCTGCACAGTGCTTAGGGGTATTGGCCAGCTTTGTATTCTTAAAATATGCTCCCAGTCTTGAATGTAATTTTTTTGGCTCAGAAAAAAGGGATATGCGTAAATCCATTTTAGCATTCCTACTGCCAAAGAATACAAAAACACAGCTCCAGATCACAGAAAAGGTCTTGTATGATTAAACTGTATTACAGCATCATGCATGCTTAAGCAAGGATTGCTCACCAACAGGCAATTTTGAAGTTAAATATACACTCTTATTGAAAGCATATGTCTACAAAGTTTTTCCCTTTTATGCATTAAAATGTGCATTTTAATTCTTCTGTAGATGAAAAAAAAATCAAAGCAACTGATGCTTAGGGAA
>NW_005054844.1:35431-54675 GCF_000277835.1 Geospiza fortis
CATAAGATTTTAATCCTCAAAAATGCACAAGTAAATAGTTTAAAGTGAATTTTAAGTCCTTTCTACATCCTAAGCTATGCTATGAAAACTAACCTATTGCAATATGGTATTTTAGCTGATCTTCTAACAGATATCTGCTGAAAGACAAAGCCAGTGTTGAGAAGAGAAAAAAAAATTATGAAAACTGAAATTAAATAATAGCCTAATTTTAAATAAATAATTATGATAGCACCCAGAACTTTCTCTGTCATTTGATTAAAAAGGTCTAAAATAAAATTAACATGTTGTCCTTGTACTGATGCTGCACAGTGATGTGACGCAGTCTGTTCAGACAACCTAGTAATAGAAAAGAGTCTGAAAACTCTAATTAAAAATCTTATCTGTATGAACCCTGTTTCAACAATGGGGCTGGCTATTATCAAAATACATGGAATAAAAGTTTGAACACTGCTGCTACTTTACCTGAAACAAAATATGCCAGCAATTTGGGGGGGGGGTTGCATCCAGGATACAAAACAAGTATTCAGATAATACATCTTTCTTGCACTATTTGTTAATCATAACTAAAAACAATTCTTGCTCTAAACTCTAAACTTAGTGTTGAGTTACAAATCAATATGACTGGAAAAAACATCAGCACAGAATTCTGCTTGTGCTTTACCTTATATTCACATGTATTCAACACATAATATTTAGGTTTCTGAAGAGGCCTTTTTTTCCTGACAAATTGTACTGAACCAGGAATTTTATGCCACATTTAATGTAATTCTTTAGCCAGGTGATCTTTCTGATCTTGCATTAGAAAAGAAGGCTGGAAGAAATGAATTTGAATTCAGTTTGTCCATACAAATGCTGGAACTGACGCTGAAGGGATCATGGTGTAGAGGGCCCCCCCCAGGCAGAGTAAATTGACACGGTCCCAGTGCCTTCTTTCCTTCTCAGTTCTGGGCATTACAAATACTGGATCACAGTACCCAGCACTGACTTCACCACATGCTGGACTCAACAGAAGGCAAAAGGACAATATTCAGAAAGAAGACAGTAAGGAAAACAGAAAAGATGACTTTGAAATTTATGTTCTTCTCTAGTATTTTATACTTATGGTTGGCAAAATGCATTACATAAGATCTCTACCAAACTCTCAAGTGTTCTACAAATCATGACTTCACAGAGATTACAAAATATGTTCAGAAAGCAGAAGAAAGCCCAACCTTTACTGCCAGAACACATCAGTATACCCTCCTTTGGCCTAGGAGATCTGAATGGGATGTACTAACAGCTAACATGGCTGCCACCATTTGCCAACATCTAGCTGAAAGATCCTCCTATTTCCAGGTAAGAGTATGGCATAGAAATGAATAAATTAAAAAAAAAAATATGGCACTTCACCTAGCTTTTCCAAACATTCATTACAGAGCCTTCTTCCTCTCAAAAAACTTTGTGTACAGCTATACTTTTCTCCTCTTCCCCTTTTCTTTCAATGTTTCCAATTTTACACTTACATTTCAATGTTTGCACTGGTACAAGTATTCAGAATTATGTAAAATAAAATTAAATATTCAAGGAAGATTTAAAGTCTGATCTCTTTTGGTTCTCTGAAAGCACTTGGTTAACTTTATTAAAATAGCATCAACTATTCTTTTAAGTTTTATGTTTAATTGTTTTTTAATTCTGTACTAGTACCTCCCTTCAAGCATAGGCAAAAACACATTAACTAAAGATAGGTGGTTTTATTTCAATAAGGATTATTCTTAATCTATCGAATCAAGCAGCAAAAGTGTTTCCCCCTCTGAAGCACAGAATTAGCAAAAATTAGAAAGAAACTAACTTGCTTTATCTTCTTTCTTTCAAAAGCCTCTGCTGGAACAAATAATTTCATAAATAATGCCTCCCTTTTGCACTGGTAAATAATTATTTTACTCTACAAAACTGGTGGAAAACTGTGTGTTATCAACATTATTCTCATACTAGATCAAAAAAATCACACCATTGTACCAGCTATTAAGAAAAAAAATGAACTCTATCCAAACCAAAACCAAGACAAGAATATGTTTTTTGTGGAACCACTATGCAAAAACTGTCAGGACAGTCACAACTCTTCCAGCAACTGGAAAAATTATACTCTGCAACAGCTACCTCCAAACCCAGAACCTGGAGACTCTTTTCATAGTTTAAATTTCAGGATATATGTATCAATGACCTACTAAATATTTAGCACTGCCTTCCACATTTTCATTCATGGAAATTTTTGCATTCTTTCAAGGAACATTATGTGTTCTGTCCTTAGCAACTTCTTTTCAAATGTTGTATTGCTTTTTACTCATTAGCCTAGGTGAATGAACTTAATAATCTAATTTTATTTTTTTCCCCCTCCAAAAATGCCCTAACACTTTCTGTTCCCTGTGGACTCCAGTAACACTTCTATTTATATTTCTACAATGCTAGCGAAGCTTTATCCTCACACTGTGCAAACTCTGAAAACCCCCCTACTCATTTCATAGTTAAGTATTTAAAGAATATATTTCAGGTGCAAATGAAGAAGTCTCCAGATCTACAAGTAGAATCTGTCCGATAAATCCTGTGCTTGGTCTCTCCCCTTTTCTATCTTTGCTATCCAGCAGTATATCTCACTAAACCTCAGAAAAGAATTAGTTATCGAAACTGTAAAATCTGTAGGGCATGACAAATTGCTGAGAAGAGGAATGGCAAGGAGGAGATGTTACATATGGTTCATTCAACCTTATTCTTTACCTCAGGACTATCAAAAACTACCATTACAGTGATATAGTTTAATTGTACAGATTTTCAATACAGAGCAAGGCCTTTTTTCCCAACTTCAATTTACTAAAACAAATAAATAAACCTACCTATAAAGAAATTCAAATAAAATTACTTAAAACCCAATCACTCATCCTAGAAATTAAACTTAGTAGAGAAATTCAACATTATTTTTTACAAAAACACCTAGTAGAGTATATTTCTGTGCTTATTCTAATACAATCACTCTTAGATGTCATGACACATAGATTTTTATCATTATCAAATACAAGATAAGGCATAAATATCACAGTTGTGCTCCCTACATATTTGTGGTTAGTATCAGCCCCCTAAACTTACAGAACAACATAAAAATCAATCAATCATCAATCAAAAATCCTTACCGCTTTGCACCCCATATATGTTTTGCATGCTTTTCTCCCTGAAAACATTAGGATTCCTTGCCAGGACAGCCTGCAGCAAGACTGGTATATCTCCCTCTGGATCATCACTGCCAAGGTTATCTTTCAACTCTCTGGAATTGTGGAAGTAAGCAAATAAAGAGGCAAATGCATTTCCAAATTATAAGAAACCATGAGTCAAGTAAAAAAACCCAAACAACCACAACCAATCAAAACCGAACCAAACAACAGCATTTTACTGTTAAAATACAGAAAAAAAACCCCACCAAATCTGCACTGCACCACTGTTCTCTAAATCTACTTTTTTCCTCTCATGCTAAAGGAATGATAGAAAAGGTATTCCTACTAGTCTTCAAAATTATTTTCTGCTAATAAGCACTTATATATACATGGCTATCAGTTTCAGACTATTATAATGCTTCTCATGTCCATTTCTGCATTGTGATCTTCTCCATAAAAGAATGCTGTGTCATAACATCCAGAAAGCACTACTGTAGAAGTGAAAATAAGATAAGCATAAATGCATGACATTTACATTGCAGCCCAACATTTTGAAAATCTTTTATTTTAGAAGGGGAAATTGACATCACAGGATTCCCCTTGAACCTTCAAAAATTTTCTGTAAATGCATCCATATTTTCACTTTTTCTTTGCATTGATGACTTTGAAGAGCTACTTTCATTTGATCAAAATAACAGATTGGAACATGTAGGAAAAAGGGCTGTACACATAAGACAATTTAAAGAGCATAAGTGAAAAATGAAAAAACCAAAATACTTGCTGTTTCAATTCTTAAATATTTTAAGTTCAATATCTAATCAGAACTGACATAGATCTTGCATGGGTGTCTCAAAAAAGTATCTTTTTGTGTAATACTGAGTATAAAATTTGTCAGTGCACATAACTAACGAAAGTGGAACACAAATGACTTTTGCACAATTGATACCACAAAGTTTGCACTCCTAACTAGCAAGAATAGAACAAACAGCATTCCTATTAAAAAAATAGTTATGCATAAGGGCCGTCAGACAATTACTAGCATTCCAACGGAAACAATTGATTCTTATACTGCAGTAATCTGCTAAGTTAGCCTAATAAAAAACCTGCACCTTCTAATTTTCAGATATTAACACCCTTCTCAATTCAGTTCAGTTTAATTTAAAGTAATAAGGATGGTGATCTGATATAGTTGAAGCTCAAAATACATACATGTGATCTGTTGACACCTGATTGAGACTGTGGACAAGCTGTGAAACCAGATTTTCATCCCTGCAAGCCAGAAGGCAGTTCACCTCTTCAGCTATCCGTCCATTGAAAAGCAGGCTTTTTGTTGTGGTAGCAGGTAAAGGTGATGGAAGAGGCAGCTGGTTCAAAACTGTTATCAGAAAATAGAAAGGAGTTCAGAATTATTTCATGAAACACAAGCATACAAAGATGGACACCTTCTTACTCCCTCATGTGATTAAGAAAGAAAATCTGACAACTACATTACTTGCATTAATTACCTTGAATGTGCCTTGAAACTTGGAAAAATTA
The DNA here is from genome assembly GCF_000277835.1 of Geospiza fortis. Classification (NCBI taxonomy): domain Eukaryota; kingdom Metazoa; phylum Chordata; class Aves; order Passeriformes; family Thraupidae; genus Geospiza; species Geospiza fortis. The sequence goes on from NW_005054844.1 coordinate 40,147, forward strand.
GCAAAATCAGCAAAACATTTATTAAAACAGTATAAATTCAGCTAGTTAATTGAGCCTACTGTACTGCCTCTACTCATCAAGTCCTCCATGTTTTTAGGGCAACAGGACTTGTCAATTCCAGTACCTTCTTTTTACACAGAGAGAAATAAGGTGAAGCAGTGACATGCCTTTCTCTTTCATGCACCCCTGACTTTCTGAACATCAGAGAAATATGACAGAGAAAGAAGCAAACACACCTAACACAAGGGCTAATCCCACCAAAGGTAATCACTGTTTTAAGAAACTCTTGCACCAGAAGTCTGGCCAGTGACTTCTACTAGTTAAGTATTTTGACTTGAGAACCATATCTGCAAATAATTAGTGCTGGAAAACTGTCCATAGCCCAGAAACTTATGATTTGCATCCTGATGGACCATTATTATACACACATAATGGTACATATATACACATATAAATACATAAGCAGCATCTTCCAGTTTAATAATTCAGAATATCAGAAAGACATAAAGTGTTTTCCCCCCCCATTGAATACATTTGCTTTTTTTTACTATAGGCAATTAAATTCAATTGCTGGGTATATACTTTCAGTGTCTCTTGAAAAGTCTTCAAATTTCAACAGCATAATAATAATAAAATGAGAGCTCAGAATAAGCACTTGGATCACCGAGTCCAGTTATCCTCACACAGACAACTGAGCTATAAACTCTTGCTTACACTTTATAAAAAAATATGCATCTTTGTCCCAATTTTTCATATTGAAATGGCTGTTGTAGGACTTCATTATAGTAATGATAAATCTCCTCTAAGTTTCCACTAGAAATTTATTTTTGGTCAGATTATAACCATTTGGTTTTGTGCCAGCATCAGCTTTTAATTTAAATAGTTCTTTTTCTTTCCTTGCATTTTGTCTTCCTGACATATTTAAAGACAGTACACACACCTCATCTACTCACAGCCAAGAAACAAGGCTCATAGGTTCAGCTGCTTATTTCCATCCTAGCAGCCACTCTTTGCACTTGTTAATTAGAGCAACTTTTTTCTACTTTGTCCAAAACTAAGGAATTAGGTTTCAAGTATATACAGAACATTCCACAGCTCTCTATCTGAACATCAGTCTAATCATATCTCTCTCTCTCTCTCCAGTGAAGATGATGATATGTATGTTTTAGAGAAGTATTTAATCATTTATATGTTTTTCTTTATTTGTGGGGTTCCCAGATATGTTACCGAATGATATTCCAAACAACGAATTCCTATATTTTTTTTGTTTTGGGTTTACTTAAAGGTGCTTTTTTTTAACCTACATGTTTCAATTAGCATATTTTGTTTGAATATATTTTTTAAATTCTAGCAAGGACAAGAAATGTTTTAATACCAAATCTGATTTTGAACAGATTTACTTTTAAGAACTTTAAAAATAAAACTATTCTTAGTACTTTTAAAATGTGAGTATATTAAATGAAGAGGTAGAAGGGAACATAGCAAAGACAAAAAAAAAAAAAGAGTACTTACGGTCTGTAAGACTAGCAATCCCTGCAAGAGTAGTGATGGGAACATGAGGCATATCCCCATTCATCCTGAAGTTCTGGGAGAGTAGTGCCTACACAGATATTTCAGTTCAGGTGCCAGCTATCATTACTTCCCATCTCCCAAGCACTAAAAAAGCAAAAAAAAAAAAACAAACCAAAACACAAAAAAACCAAAACACAAAAAAAAAACCACAAAATCAAATTAAAACTCAGTTTACTTAAAATAATTTTAAATTCAATAACATAAATGAAACATAGACTATAATCTCAAATGCATAGTAAGCAAATTTTGTCAAAAGTGGGTGGAACAATGTAAAATTTAAATATCAAATAGCATTAAGCAATCAAAAGGCAAGCTTCTGGGTTTCAGAAGTAGAGTCCATCACCAAAAAAGATGCAACATAAGGCAATCAAAAGACAATTTGCTCAGGTTATACGATACCAATGCAAAAATTGGCAACAAAACTTTTTTTTGGCTCATAATGCAGTGGACAGCACTTAATCCATAATCAGTTTAAGCAATTAGCTACTATATTCACTTCCCAGTTTTGGAGGAGATATTTTTCATATAAGAAGTTAGCAAAAACAAAAGGAATAATTTACAGGTGCAAATGTCAAACAGTAAGCAAAGTGACAAATACAAAATCTTAGTATATTTTTGTCATGGTTTAACCCCAACCAGCAGTTAAGTGCCATTCAGCTCCTCATTCCCACCACTCACCCACCCCAGGTGGAATGGGGAAGAGAATCAGAAAAAGGCAAAAATGTATGGGATAAGAACAGTTTAATAATTTAAATAAAGTAAAATATACTACTACTGCTGCTAATGAAAAGGGAGATAAAAAAGAGAGAGGAATAAAACCCAAGAGAAATAAGTGACATGCAATACAGTTGCTCACAACCCACTGACCAATGCCCAGCCCATTCCCGAGCAGTGATCAGCCTCTCCCGGCCAACTCCCCCAGTTTATATACTGGGCACAACGTTCTATGGTATGGAATATCCCTTTGGCCAGTTCAGGTCAGCTGTCCTGGCTGTGCTCCCTCCCAGCTTCTTGTGCAGCTCCTCCCTGGCAGAGCCTGAGACACTGAAAAGCCCTCGACTCAGGGTAAGCAATGCTCAGCAACAACCAAAACATCAGTGTGTTATCAGCATTATTCTGTACTGAATCCAAACCACAGTGCTGTGCCAGCTACTGAAAAGAAATAAACTCTGTTCTAGCTGAAACCAGGACAATTTAAAAAATAGTAGTATTTCAAAATTTATCTGAAAATATCTCCTTAATATTAAACGTGTAGCAGACTCCATGGAGCTTGCGAGAGCTCCATGGAGGATAGAGACTCAACAGTAGGAACTGCTGAGTCATGATGAGACAGCAAAATAAGCTCCTGTCTTCTGCCTCTCGCCCCATAGCTTATCTCTGTAACCCCATAGGCCACTATCCCTAACCCTTACTACTGGACAAGTTTGGATCCTCCTATACCCTATAAAAAGGGGCTGTTTTAGCCCATTTGACAGAAGAAGAGCTGTCGCTGGAACCCTTCACAGACCCCCCAATAAACCATCACTGTGGAACCACCAGGACCTCTCCTTCTCTCTTGCCGTCTGCTTCTGCCCCAGCCAAAGGCACCCTAGCAAGCAAGCTCGAGCTGAAATCCTGAGAGCTGAGAATCACTAAAGAGCGAAAATCACAAAGCTTGATAAGTGTGGCTGGCAGCTAAGAGCTGACTGGGTATTCGGGCACTCTGTCTCCCAGAGGGACTGAGTTATCCGGAATGGCCTGCATCGCTCGGAGATAAGCCCAATATCTGGGTCTTATCATAAACGCACTCTGGTCAAACTATTACCAGATACTGTTTCACCCTCTCCGCAGAAAGAAAAGGTTTAGTCACCACTGAACTAGTTTATTTCCTATAAAACAGCATAGTTTATATTCAACTACTGAAAAGGAATTTGTTCATCTAGTTTTTACTCGCTATAAAGATCCCAATTGTAAGGAAGTCCACACTATTTAAAACAAACAAAAGAACCAAAAAAATCCAACCACCACCAACCCCCCCCAAAAAAGATCATCACAATAATTTGAACTGCATTTCCAAAACAACAAAAATTTACAAATACCATACATTACAATCCACTATTGTTATACTAATGAAATGAAAAAAATTGAGCATGATATCTTCTGAAGACAAAATAAATTAAAGGAACTTGTTCTACGTACATTTACCTATAATAGACAGGCTCCTGTGTTACCTTATGAAAGAGTAAAACTTCTTCTGTCAGCATTTATATTGTTTATTAAGATTCTGAAATAGTGATTTGTTTATACTTACTTTACAAGTCAACAGTTTTGCAAATTACATATACAATACATATAAACCAAAATATCATTGGCATTTCCTTAATAATCTTTATCTCATTCTTTCTTATGTCACACCAATGACAATATATAATACCACTGCTAATACATATGTACAGATTCCAAGCAAAACAAAGAAATAATATTTTTCCTGCACAAAGTTTTCATGAACCAGTGAAGTTAACTTTTCAGTGTTTCCCTATCTACACACAACCAAATTATTTTGGGTGGGAGTGGGGGCGGTGTGGTGTGACAAGGGACAACACAACCAATACACAAAAAATTGCCACCCAACACTGAGTTAACTTCCTTTCCTGAACCTGCCACAGGCTCATTCCCACCACTAAATTACATTTGCTTGTTAAAAATATAATACATTACAGATGCAGAAATCTAGTTAAGGAAACTGCTGCAGATAGATATATGCTGTGTGGGTTGCTGTGTTTAGGTTTTTTTTAATCCAGGAGAAAACAGCCTTCAAACACACAGAGCAGTTTCAAATGCTACTTGATACTGAAGCTTCTTTACCTGAAATGAATACCAATATGCAAAGAATTTCAGTTGTTTCTTAGTTCCATAAATAAGCAATTCTTAAAGAAAAAAAAAAGGGGACCTAACTTTTACCACAATGAGTCTGCAACAGCAAACCCACAAGAGCTAACAACACTTTTAAAACTCAAGTTTTCATTTAAAGGTAAGAAGTTAAAGAACACCTTTCACACATAAGTTGTACATACAAGAGACCATGTCCGATGAGCTCTCCTCTCCTAACTTAAACTGCATCAAAACTGATTAAGGTCACATAACTATTCAGTATTATTGGAAATCCCATATGTAACACAAAGACAAGAGGGGGGGAATTTGTTTACTTTCCCTTCCTGTTCACCTTGGAAAGCTGTAAACATCAGAGACAGTCACTAATAATGCAAGTTCTTTCCTGGTATTACTGCTACAGTAATTATACAGATATTAAATGGGAAAAAAACCCTCCAAAAGTAGACACTTAGATACCTTCTCCACAGATACATAAGAAACATGAACTAGCAAGATCCAGATCCAAGAGTGGAACAAGTGCACACAGCTAGCTAGGATGGTCAGGGAAAGACTAAGTTTTCCAAGAGGAGGGTAGAAGGGGCTGGTTTGTTTAGCTCACAAAAAAAAAGTCAGGAGGGGATGTGGTTGCTATGGCTAGGGCAAAGAAGGTTACAAAGGAAGAATGCTCAAAATATCGAACAGTTAGGGAAGAAAATTGACAGCTCAAGACATGTTATTTCACACAAAATATCAAAATATCATGCAACAATTAAGGGCTTGACAAGTCAGACAAGTCAAAACAAACAAGTTTTGTTGTGTTTTGGTTTTTCATTCCCAACTCGAAGGAGTCATTTATCAATATTTAGAAACTTTTGTATTATCAACTTTGTGCAGTAGCTGCTTCCAGTAGTAGTGCAGCATTTCTACCACTAGACTGAAAAAATAAATCTGTCTTGGGGATAGTTTTAATCCCATATCCGTTTGTTTGTTTTTGTTTTGTGTCCGGAATGGTCACTGCCACCTCCCCCCTCCCTCCCCGGCTCCCTCTTGGGAAAGGCAGAAACACCACAAGATTTTGGCTGGGGAGTGAGGGCTGGGCTCATCCCCCACTCAACGAGAAGACCCTCAGCAACTGCTCAGATGCCTCAGGGGAAATCCCAGCACCTCAACTCTCTCCCCATTCCCAGAGGGAGAATCTCCATGCTGCGTGCAGGAGCAGTCTATGGCGGCCCATCTGAACTGCCCAGTCCTGCTGTTTTCTGGTGCTGCTTTGGGCTTTTTGCTGCACTTTAACCCAACATCCCATGCCCAACTGGACACCTCGCAGATTCTGCCAGCTCCAGAGTTTTTGCTACTCTTTATTTGCCACCCTGGGTGTGCTCGCCTCTGCTGTTCCAGCCTGCTGCTCCGAGGTTTCCTGCTGCAGTCCATTCAGCTTCCCGAATGGCACTTAGACCAGCTGCTTCTTGTGAGTTTGCAAAGGAAAGCCCCTTCTCTCTCTTTCCCACCAGCTGATCTGCCATTAACCATGTGGAGAGGCGGCTGAGTTCACCCCACAGCGCCCCCCGCAGCTGCGGAGAAATCATCACACCTGCCCTACCCCACCGGGAGTCAACAGTGCCCCTGCCGGCTGTGACCATAACTACACCAACGGGGAAGTGCTTGACAGCCGAGAAGGCTGTTACTGGGACTTTATTTTTGTTTATTGTTGCTGCCGTTGTTGTTGTTTCTCTTGTTATACATACTAGTAAAGAACTTTTATTCCTTCTCCCATATCTTTGCCTGAAAGTCCCGTAATTTCAAAGTTATAGTAATTTGGAGACAAGGGACTCATATTTTCCATTCAAAGGGAGGTTTCTGCCTTCCTTGGCAGACACCTGTCCTTTAAACCAGGACACCTTAATATTAGCTGAATTAAGGAAATCAAAAAACTGTTGCATTGAAAAGCTTTTAAACAATGCATCATTGTTGCAGTTCAAAGACAGAAGTAGAAACCCAATTTACATATATGCAAAGATAGACTTGCATATTCAGTATATACATATACTCTTGCTGCTTTATAAGGAAAAACACATATTGTAAAAGACATTCCAGGGAGGAGGAAACTACAGTGCACAAAGGAAGTGATACAAAGAACCCCTTTGAGAAAGAGAAACAGTGAAAGGGCAGCAGATATTGAAAATAATGTATGAAAAACTATCATCATAACATAATATACAATTTTTAAAAAGTGAAACCAAGATAGCAAGGACAGAATATTGAAAAAGTTTATGCTACAGGTAATAACTACACATTTAAAGCACTACTTCTGTATGTTATCTTCTTCCCTTTTTGTTGTCAATTATAGATATTCTCATTTACTGCAAATTAACATTCCAAAGAAAATTCCAACTGAAATGTTAAATTTTAAATGTTGTTCATTGGTTGGGGTTTTTTAAAGTGTATTGTGGTTTAACCCAGCTAAGCAACATGAAGCCATACCCTTACTCCCCCTTCTCCAGTGGGATGGGGGAGAGAATCTGAAAAAAGGTAAAACTCATGGGTTGAGATAAAGCATATTGGGTCTGGCTAAACCGGATTTCAGCTTTGCATTGGTTACTAGAAAGGTGTTGAGAACACACCAGTGTTTTGGCTGCTGCTGAGCAGTGCTGGCACAGCATCACGGCTGTCTCTCCAACATCCCCCCCAGCTCAGATAGAAAAGCTAAGGGAAGGAATAAGGGAGGGCATTCGTTATTCCCCAATGTTTGCCTTCTGGAGCAACCACTATGCGTGCTGAAGCCCTGCTTCCTGGGAAGTGGCTGAACATCACTCACTGATGGGAAATAGAAAATAAAATATTTTGTACTTTTTTCCCTTTGCTTGCACACAGGACCTTTGCTGTTGCTTTAGTAAACTGCCTTATCTTGACCTACAAGGGTTTTTTTAATATCTTATTTTCTCCCCTTTCTCTTTCCTCTTGGTTGAAATACATTCTTGTCCCCTCAACAAAAATACCAGTCCTTCCATGGCTTAGCTATGTACATTCACGAGAACACTGGAAAACAAAATAAAGGAAAATATCTGTTTATGTGCAGTAATACACAGGCTCAGTAGTAATGGAAAGATAAGTAACACCTCACAATTCAGAAATTTAGTATTTATATTTCAGAGTTTCATTCCCCATACTCCAGAGTATTCTTTAACTTCTATCTTTAGATTTAAAAAGTAACTTTGTAGTGGGTTGACCTTGGCTACCTTAGATAACTAACCTAATATATTTCTGAGGGAAAAAAAGATAAAATTAGATGGATTAAAATTAAATTTTAAAGAACTGCTAAAATATCAAGTCTCTATAGCTTTCTTTTTATAAAACATTGTATTAAATAGAACATGTTAAAGACAGTTCTGTTTTATGTAGTTTATATTATGAAATCTTTAGTTTGGATGAAACTACTTTAAAAAATTGTTTTAATTTCTTATATGTTGAATAGCATTGTACTGATATAACCACAGCATTATGCTCAAAGTTGATTTCTGCAGCTGCACAAAGTAAACCAGTACAACTAATTTATTAGCTACTTTATAATTTAGGTAAGCAGTGAACTCTTCTTTTAAAACATAAAACATGCTATTGTAAATTTAAGAAGCCTTGCCTCAACCAGTTTTAAGCTTCCACATTTTGGAATAAACTACTCTTATTAGTTATTACATGAAGCTCTGCTAGTTATCAGTTCATAAACTGTCCTTAAAAAAATTTAAAACCCCCATGCTTAAAGAATGAGAGAGGCAGAAAGAGAATGAATTATTTTCCTCTCATTCTCATTCAAATAAGATGCCATGATTGAGTGCATCAGACAGATTTAGGTACAAGAGGGCAAATTTCTGGTTTCTATACCAGAGCTACAGTTTCATACAATGACAGTACTTTGCTACAAGTTTCCAGAATTAAACACTTACAAAAATACTTTTAAAAATAATAAGGAAGGAGATAGGGTTGCCAAAACATAGTCTAACACTTAAGTTACACAGAAAAAAGAAGCATACACAATCACAATATAAACACTAATTCAGTCTCAGAAAAAGTCAGTATTGGAAGTGAGCAGTAATCAATCACCAATGCAGCTGCCTAAGGTTAAAATAGTAATGCAGGAAACCTGATATTAAGCTAACTTGAACAACCAAAAAGGAGGGCAGCATGTGGGGGGAGGCAGGGAGAAAGGGGGGGGGGGCATATACAGAATAGTTTCACCTACAATACTGGCTACAAAAAATTAAGTTTGAAAAGAGAGATACAGAAATCCCAGAAACACAAAAAATAAAATTCAGAGTACTAGTGAAATTAATGTTTAGTTCAAAAAGTGATCAGCCAACAGACTGAATAATGCTGACAAAGCAAATGAAAAATTAAAAAGCTTGAGATACTTCAGCAGTTCATACATTTATTATTTCCCATCTGTACTACATATTCCTCATGCAACTTCCATTGCAACAAAAAGTATATCTGTAATTATACTCTTTTTGGTGAGCACAGCCTTTTCAATGTTTCAAGCAGCAGCTGATATTAGATACAGTCCACTGTATTCAAAAATGTATAGAAGAGCAAGAGCTATTAAAAGGGTTTGGTAGGTCAGCTCTGTCAAATGGAAAGCATTTCAGGTTGCAACACATCTTTGTTAACAAAATAGTGATAGAAAGGAAGTAGTAACTTGAGTTGTTTTTCAAATTCTTGACTGTCATTTGTTAGCTGGTAGTATCATTATCCTTTTCTAAAAGCAACTGTGTACTTAAATTACTTTTTAAAGGCTTTTAATTAGGTTGGATCTTAACCAGGCTGAAAACTTAGTGACTAAACACTGGACCAAAATCTATTCAATTCAGGAGTCTTTTTCAACTTTTACTCTTGCCCTTCTGTCTTTGAACATTCTCAGGTGATTCCTAACCTTTATAAAACAAAATTGGCAAGAAATATACCTGTTGATTAAGTAGCCGATTTTGCACAAAACTTGACATCACACCATTTTTGCCTCTTTTTTGGCTTTGAAAAACAATTAAAATGCCTCGACACTTCTTTAATACACACTAAGAAAACCGATGCACAACTATAACATTTCTTTGAAGATCTGCAATAAATGCCAATGGAAAATTCTGTATTTCTGAATATCTCCAATGATGGAAATTCACTGAGACTTTATTTCCCTTTAAATCCAATCAGTATTTCCCTTACTGCACATGGAAACTGTAGCTTCTTTTGTTATGCACCTCAGACAGCTTGTCTTCATCCTCTGTATAAACACTCATTAGCTAGTTAAAGGCAACATTTCAAGCCCTCTTAGCTTTTTTTTCACCAGGGTAAACAAACCCAGCTACCTCCGATTCTTCCTCTACATTTCATGCTGCAACCCCCTAACCATCTTGGTGTCCCTCTGTTACAGTCCCTCCAGTTTGTCAGCATCCCTTTTTTTTTTTTTTTAAACGGATCATGTCATTTATATTCTGGTTTCAGACCATTTTTGTCCTCACAGGCTACAGCATACTTCATTGTTACAATTGTCTTCTCGGCATTTTGAGTCCATTTTTTCCTATCTTCCCTTCAACCAACTTCCATTTCTACCCCACTACCTTACAGCTTTAAGACTTGGCATAGCTTTTTCCCCACTTGGTGCTACATATCACTTACATGCTGTCTCACAACATGCCACATTCCACCTCCTCCATGCCATCAATAAAGTCAGTTCCCTCTGTGATTAGCCCCCTTCACACTAACAGCCAAAAGCTTTGTTCTGTCTTATGTATACAAAGTACATTTCCAAGATCTACCACAAGTCCTTTGCATCCTTGTTGGGGTTTAGGAATGGCACTCCAAAACTACAAGCCACTCATCCCCCTGCCCCTCCAGTGAGAGAGACAAAAGACAGAAATTATGGGTTGAGATTAGAACAATTTACTGGAAAAAGAAATGAGATAAGAAACAAACTGTAACAGAAACAATATTAATAACAAAAGTATACAAAAAGAGGGTGATTTACATCAAAAAATTCTCACCCAGCCCAAACCCACGAAGTGGGCCCCAAGACAATAAACAAAATGGCAGAGACCTTCTGCACCCATACTTTTTCTCCCAAGCACCAGCCACACATCCTTCTTGAAAGTAAGAATTCCTTACTTCTGTCCCCCAGTGATGATCTGAGTGGTATAGAATAACAACCTAGACATGCCTACATGGCTCCAGGCTTTGCCCCCTCACAGCTACTGTGAAAAATTAACTCAGTCCTGGCAGAAAATCAGGACAATCCTCCACCCTGAAATCTCTTGTGAACAATATTCTCTTTGAAAAGCATGGAACACTTGTTGATTGTCATATATAAAAGGTACAACTTGTATACCCTACTTATATAAACTTGTAAACATAACTATACTTACCTACTTCATGTATCCACAAATTATCCCATCTTTCCTGAGGCTGAAAGGTTATTGCAACTTTTGGTTTAAAAGGCAGTTACACAGCTGAAGTAATGAGCTACTCTCTCATTATTTTTGAGAACTGCTAAATTCAGGAATTGATTTTATTATTTTCCTGATGAATTGCTGAATGAGTTTTAATTTAGCTTGGTACAAGAACTGTGGTCATCAAGATTTTCTCTATCCATATATTGTCAATATTCTAGCTTAGGGCTGCTCTTCAGGCTACTGTGCATCAGGTAAGCTAAGGTAACTGTATGTGACTTCCTGAAGCTTTGCAACTGAAAAACAGTACAAGTAAAAATATACCTCTGTCAATATTCAAAATTATTATGCTATCACACATTGACAATGGAAGTTTAGTGCTAGAAAACATCTGCTTTATACATCAGCAAGTTTTCCATTTCATTTACTTTATGCTGCCCCCCTCGAGGAAGCTGTGGACTGGATGAGGCCTCCCCTCAGTCTCTTCCAAGCTGAACAAACCAAGTGACCTCAGCTGTGACTTGTAAACCTTGCCCTCAAGGCCCTTCACCATCTTGGTTGCCCTCCTTTGAATGCTCTCTGATGGCTTTATATCTTTTTTATAATGTGGCACCCAGAACTGCCCCCAGGACTTGAGGTGAGGCCACCTTAGTGCAGAGCAGAGTGGGACAATCCCCTCCCTTGACCTGCTGGTGATGCTGTGCCTGATGCACCCCAGGACATGGTTGGCCCTCCTGGCTGCCAGGGAATACTACTGACTCATATTCAACTTGTCATCGACCAGAACTCCCAGGTCCTTTTTCATGGTGCTGGTCTCCAGCCTCTTGTTACCCAGTCTGTCCATACACCCGGGGTTGCCCCATCCCAGGTGCAGAATCCAGCACTTGCCCTTGTTACACTTCATATGGTTGGTGGTTGCCCAGCCCTCTAGACTATCTAGATTGCTCTGTAAAGCCTCTCTACCCTCAAGAGAGTGAACATCTCGTCCTAGTTTAGTATCAATGGAAAGCTTGACATACATTCAACTCCTGCATCCAGATAATTTATAAAAACATTAAAGAGCACTGGCCCTGAAATATGTATTTCATATTGTAAGTTTGGATTTCATAAGAGACACGGGAATCTGAATCACCTCACTGTTATTTTAATTTAGACCATTCACAACATAAATTAATTGAAATTTTCTAATATATTGTGTACATAAACAGAAAAGTGGGAGCAAAAGTTGTATGATCAGTTGACAAAAGTTAGTTCCAAGGCTTTCTCTAAATTAATGCATCAGGAAATAGGAAGAGCAAACAGAAAGTAATATAAAAAATAAATGCAGGACAACCTGAGAGTCAGAGATGCTGAGTGAAAGTAATAGCACTACAGGTGCTGACATAAAGCACAGGAAAAATTCAAAGTAACAGCTGAACTGTTTGAGTGGCTTACTGACACTGAAACCTATGGTTTTCACACCACTCTGATTTGTTATTCATTTTAATGAGAAAGGATAATATAGTAAATAAATAGGAGGGTTAGAAGGAGATGGCCTAATCTTATTATGAAAGGGGGCACTCAAAAGAAATCTATATATTAAATTTCTCATGCAAGTAAGGGTTGGATTGAGAAACAGGAAAAAGCACCAATCATTTCTTTATCTCCCTTTGCTGCTTCCTGTTCATTTGCAACTGCTAAAGCAAGAACAAATATGCCTCCTTTCCTACTACGGTTGCTACTGCCAACTGTTCAAAAATAGTATTTTGCAAAAAACTTTCCTCAAATTCACATATTCTGTCTTACTGTTTTCCTTTTCTCTCAGTTCTATTCATTGGCCAGGTTTCTTTCTATACTGCCCCCACTGCTTCATGCAAAGATCAAGAAAAAACTAGGATTGATCCTGCTCCTTCTGCTCTCTCAGGACAAGAGGGCAACACTGGTTTACTCAATATAAGTATTAGTAGAAACAGTGGTGACAAAGTGATAAAATCTTTGGGAGCACAGATGTGCTAAACTCTACTGTCTAGCCTGCTAGTATTTCCAAATTCTTATATATTATACAGTAATAATTTAAACTTGAGATGTATACCTGACTTCAGATATACATGGGCAAATAGCTACAAAGAAAAAAAAGAAGGAGAAAAAAAAGACAGGGAAAAATCACGGGAACTTGATAGTCAACGATGAAAATTATTCACTTATGAAAGGCATCTCATCTCCAAGTACTATGAGACTATTTGGTGATCTAAAGTAGATTTTTTTTGTTTCACCTGTTGCTACCATCTTATCAAGAGTTGGTCTACATGGGAAAATTGGTCACTTCAAACACATCCAAATTTTCAGTCCACTGTTAAAAACCCTACTGGTCCCATGTACTGGACAAAAGCCTGTGGATGCCATGGGACAGAGAGAGAGAAATGGCAAGCGTTTCTCACAGCGGCTTGTGAGAAGTTTTAGGGAGCTGGAAAGATGTGATAACTTGTTGACTATAAACAATTTGCAGGTGATGTTTTTCTACTTTATTTTTCTGTTCCTCTCAAGGACAGTGCGTGAGAAAGATGTTTCTGTTAGTTAGCCAATAGAATAGAACCTATCATACCACTCTATACAAACCGTGCAGTTCTTTTGAATAAAGCCTTCTTTGCCTTTTCTATGATCCTGCCTCTTGCCTGTTCCTGCCCTGACCTCGGCGCAAGAGTGACAAAAGCCTTCAGCTATTATAGCCCAATCCTAGGGATACTCATACCTCTAGCAGGATAATTTTATAATGACAAGCATCAATATGCCAAAAATCACATGCAACGACAATGTAAAATAAGCTGAATTTTAAATAAAACCATAATTTTAAATAAAACCATATACAATATCCACTTTAAAATAAAGATATATAGTTAATATAACATCCACTAATCAAACTGACTTAAGAATTTCTAACACATTGTTGTGCAGTCCACAAAACCTTACCTTACACCTTCTGCAATACAGTAGCATAACACTGGCAAGCTCTGGCTTTTTTCCCTGGTACTACTGCAGGAAAAAAAACCATCTAAGACTTAAACAAGTTACTAATATTTCTATTTTTATACTGTATACAAAACACCCCCGTTGGTCTCCGGAGAACCAAACTCCAGCTGATGTTTCACTTGCCATCAAACCCATACCAGTTCATTGAAAGTTTTGGTCTACTGAATACACTGACTGGAAAAAAAAACCTCACTACCTGACCTCTAAAATATCTGTATATATGTAGATGGTTAACCCATTATCTAACACTGTGTAGACAGCACTCATGAATACACAGCATACTACCAATTGAATCCTCACTGTCCAATGAAAATGGATCATTTTGTACAGGCTCCTATTTCAGATATTAAGGGCAAGCTCTTCTCTAACTTGAATTCTATTTAGTGAACATCCTGACCTCCTGTCATGGTTTGACACTGGCACAATGCCAGTGCCCCATGAAAATATACTTCCCTGGTGTTTGCTGTGAGATGTGACCAGGAAATAAGCAAAGCAGGCCTCTAGCTTAGAAAAAAAAAGGTTTATTAACTAAACTACAAAAGGAAAGAAAAAAAAAAACCACACACACACACACCTGGAAAATGAAAACTCCCAACACTGAACCCTCTCAATTCTGAGCCATCGCCTCCCCCCTGGATGCAGCCTCTGTGTCGCGAGGAAGCATGGTTCTGTCCAT
>NW_005054844.1:54863-58041 GCF_000277835.1 Geospiza fortis
GTCTGCCCAATTCTTCTCGGGGCCTCTCTCTCCCTCTGTCTTTCTTGGGTGGGGGGCTGCCCAACGCCTCCTGGTGTCCCCACCACCCTTCCATCCTGAGGGGTCAGGCCTACCTCTGCCAGGGGCTGCAGGTTTTCCCTCCCCCACCCAGCTCGAAGCCGGGCAGGGGAGGCCTTGCCTCTTTGCTGGCCAGAAATCAAAGAGAGAGCCCAAGGGAGTGCTCTGCTTCTAACCCCTGTGTTCTCAGAGGCGCATCCACCCTCAGTGGCCAAGCCTGGTGTCAATTTAAAATCTGAACACCTATTGGCCTCTGGCCACTCCATTCCCAGAAAACCTGCTTCCTGTAAACCCACGACACCTCCTAATTCAAATTATGCATACATGCCTTCAAAGCAGTAAGGGCCTCTGGGTGAAACTTGAGGAATACTTGGGCAATGCCTCCTACACTGTCAGGTAATCCTCTTCAAAAAGCTTAATGACCCAAGATTATTTATGACTCACGAATAACATCATTAGTAAATACTAGAAAATAAGTAGCACTTCTATGAAGAGGGCCAGGCTTCAGTAGCAGTACTTCTCAGAAATATTTATGGGTCTTGCAGATTGTTCACTGGCCTGTCAGGGAACAGAGAGTTGTCTGGGTTTTAGAAGGTAATAGGCAAAGATGCTCAATCAATATAAAATGTAGACAGGGAGAAACGCTTGTCCATTAAACTGCAGTAGTTGTTTTCAGCTTTTAGCAAAATGCTTGAATTCTGTGAACAAGGAATAAGGTTCATACAACGACAGCATCCTTAAACCTCTTTTTCCTTTCCATCTTTTTTTAAATTACCTTTACAAAATTCAACGTATGATCAAATTTCCAAAGAAGAAGCATTTAAAAATTCTATCATTTCTGATGTGGTTTGGTTTTGCTGATTTTCTTCCACACAATTACAAAGGGATAATTTTTGAACATAACATAGCAATCAGAAAGTTGCAATACAGAAATATGAAAAAACTTCTAATTCTTATAACTAAAAAAAGCTGTAGAAGACATGACATTGCCCCGTCAATAAGGATAGTAAAAGGGGGTGTCCTGGTTCAGGGCAAATTTGGGAGAGAACCCCCAGAGTGGCTCTTCTAGAAAAGCAGATTCAATTGGCCCCTCCCCCAACCAAGAGAAAATACCTCCTAGGGGAAAAGTGGAAAAAACTGTTTATTAAACAATAAAACCTCTTGCTGCTCCAAAAGAGATGACAAATTCAGAAAAGTCCCCTCCCCGGGTTGTAGCTTGGCTCACTCAGTCTCTTACCAGTCCCTCCAGTGCTGGAAATGCCGCAGCCCAGGCCCGGCCCGGTGGGCAACCGGTGTGAGCTGCCGGTGCTCTTCTGGGTGTTCAGTCCAGATCAGGTTTAAACAGGACCACAGAAAAGGGAAAAAAACCCCACAGTCCAGGGAACTTCTCTGCCTCAGCTAGCTAAAACTAACTAAAAGCGAAGGAGAGCTCTGTTCCCCTGTCTGTCCATCCGCAGACAACAACAGTCCAGGAGGAAGAATGTGAAGGAGTGAGTGCAGTGTCAGTTTCTGAAAACAAACTGCGTGCTTCTTCTCTCCCCCCTTCACATTCTGGAACAAGTCTTAAAGGTGCAAAACTTATTATTCAGCATAAACAGAACAGATGACTGGGGATAAAAGCATCATATAGTCAACCCAGGACAGGGGGTATTGTACATCAAAGGTGACTCCGACAAAGGGGAGAGAGAATGATGCATCTGACTCCTTCATCAGAAGGCTAAAGAATTACTTTATTATACTATACTATGTACATTGTATCTAAACTGCATCTTCCATGCACTCACTCTTGCTCACAACTGCACAGAACTGCACTCATCTCTGATTCTCTCGTGACTGTCCTGTGACAGTCCGACACACACACACACACACACTACTTGTCCCTGATAGACCAAGGGCACAAAATATCCTCACTTTGGGTAAACAATCTCCATATTGCATTCTACTTTAGCACAACACAGGCACAGCAAGTGAGATAAGAATTGTGTCTTCCTTCTTCTCTGCTTGTCTCACAGCTTCTCTCTGTTCAGAGGGCATGTGAATATCACAAGGGGGGAACCAATGACAGGAAAAGCCAAAGAAATATGCAGTAAATTATTATACATTTGTAACAGAAAATTTAATGTGTCTAGGTTGTCTATTTATATTCATATATTTTTTCTTAAAAGAATTTTTACTCGCATTCTCTGTCTAAAATCATCAAAGCAGTAAGCCACACTAGTAGCAGAAGTAAGAAAAAACTATTTCAAATAAATCATTTGTTCCTAGATTTGCCACTCTGCCTAAATAGCTAAGTGATCTCACATTTAATAAACGATAGAGCAACCAAAATTAAATGATCACACCCTGCCTTAAATGACAGCAGCCTGTCCACACCACTAAAATAAAAATTACCATATGATTCTGCCCCACTGGACCTGCTGTTTGTGAATAGAGAAGGGCTGGTGTGGGATGTGATAATTGGAGGCCATCTTGGCCACAGTGATAATGAAATGATAATTTTCTGTTCTCAGAGAAGTAAGCAGGGGGATCAGCAGAACTGCCACCTTGGACTTGCTGAGTGCAGACTGGCCTGTTTGGGAGCCTGGTTGAGAGAGTCACTTGGGAGGCAGTCCTGAAGGGCAAAGGGCTCCAGGAAAGCTGGGTGTGCTTTAAAAAAGAAATCTGAAAGGAGCAGGCTGTCCCCATGTGCCAAAAGACGTGCCAGCAGGGAAGACCGGCCTGGCTGAACAGAGAGCTTTGAATGGAACTCAGAGAGAACAAGAGAGTGCATCACCTCTGGAAAAAGAGGCAGGCAGCTCAGTAGGACTACAAGGATGTTGTGAGGTCACGCAGGGAGAAAATTCGAAGAGCCAAAGCCCAGCTAGAACTTCATCTGCCTACGGCTGTAAAAGACAACAAAAAGTGGTTCTACAAATACATCAGCAACAAAAGGAGGGCCAAGGAGAATCTCCATCCTGTATTTGATGTGGAGGTAAACAGTGACAAATGATGAGGAAAAGGCTTGGTATGCTACTTAGACCCCCTCACGTCTATGGGGTTGGATAGGATCCAGCCAAGGGTACTAAGGGAGCTGGCAGAAGAGGTCACCAAGACACTGTCCATCATTTACCAGCAGTCCTGG
>NW_005054845.1:0-8380 GCF_000277835.1 Geospiza fortis
CTTCTGCCTTCTCCTCATCTGCAGTTAGTAAGTTCCCTGTCGCATCCAATAGAGAAGAAAGGTTGTTCTTACCCTTCCTTTTGCTACTAATATATTTGTAAAAACATTTTTTATTATCCTTTACAAAAGTTGCCAAATTAAGTTCAAACTGAACTTTGGCCTCCCTAATTTTTTCCCTACTTAAATACTTCCTGAGAAACTTGACCCTCCTTCCAAAGATGATACATCCTCTTATTATTTCTAAGTTCCTTCGAAACCTCGTTGCCCATCCAGGCTGGACATTTGCCTCATCGATTCATCTTTCAGCACACAGAGACAGTCTGTTCCTGTGCCCTCAAGATCTCTGTTTTGAAGCACGCCCACTGTGGAATCCTTTGAACCCTTCAGAGAAATCCCCAGGGCCTCACCTTGGAAGAATATACCACAGAGTCTCCACCTAGGCTGAAAGAGAAGACTTCCCCATGGAGCCTTGCAACACTATGATCCATCCCAGTTGCTTTCCCCATATGTCCCAAGTTCTCATAGTTTCTCCTTTCCCTGTTTCCTCATTGGTTGTGGCATCCCTGGTGGCCGGCCCTGTCTTCCCTGTAGGGCAATGCCCTTTGCCCTGTCCTTTGTATTGCCCCTGTGCCCTCAGCTCATTGGCCACTGACCCCATACTTAACCTTGTACACACTACATGGCTTGGTCTTTTGTCCCTGATTTCCCTTTGGTGTGCTGGAATAAACCTTTGCTGGAATTTATGATACAAAAGGCCCTTCTGCCTCTTGTCGCTGAGCTAGCCATGGTGAGTGTGGTGTGTGGACTTGACTGCTTTGCCTGAATGTTTACCCAAGCAGCTTTTCCACAGGAGATGCTTATTGGGAAATAGGTAGCAGCATCCACCATCTAAACCCCACGCTGCTACAGCCCACCTATCCTGGACTTCTTTGTTTCTAAGGGCTGTTTCCCAAGGAACTCTAAGAATAAGTCTTCTAAATAGGCCAAAGTCTGCCCTCTGGAAGTCCAATGTAAAAGTCTTATTGATGTTCCTCCTGATTTCACCAAATATTGAGAACGCTATAATTTCATTATCACTATGCCCCAAGCAGCCTCCAACCACCACATCTCCCACCAGCTCATATCTATTTGCAAACAACAGATCTAACATAGTCCCTCCCCTGGTGGGCTCACTCACGAGCTGCAACAAAAAGTTGTCCTCCATGCACTCTAAAAACTTCCTGGACTACCTCTTTTCTGCTGTATTTAGTTCCCAGCAGATGGCTGGTAGGTTATAATCACCTGCAAAAACAAGGGCTGGTGATCCTGAAACATTCTCCAGCTGCATATAGAATAAGTTGTCCACCTCTTCTTCCTGGTTGGGTGGCTGATAACAGACTGCCAGTAGGATGTCAGCCTTGTTGGCCTTCCCCTTAATTCTTACCCAAAGGCATTCAACCTCATTGTCATTAGTTTCAATATCCATGGCATCAAAAGCTTCCCTAATATAAAGTGCCACTCCTCCACCTCTTCTCCCTTTCCTGTCTTTTCTAAAGAGCTTGTTGCCATCTAGTGCAAGTGCAGCGCTCCAGCTATGTGAGTCGTCCCATCACATTTCCGTGATGGAGACTACATCATAGCTTTGCTGTTGCACCATGGCTTCCAGATCTTCTTGTCTGTTACGCATGCTGTGTGCGTTAATATACATTCACCTCAGCTGGGCTACTGATTTCACCCCTAACTCAGGCTTATCACCCTTGGGCCTGCTTCCAGACAGCCCAGCTGCATTCCCTTCCCCCTTCAAACCTAGTTTAACGCCCTCTCAATAAATTCTGTCAGTTCATGAGCTAAAATCCTTCTGCCCTTAACAGAGAGATGGAGCTCATCCAGTTCCAGCAGGCCAGGTGCTGAAAAAGTTGCCCCATGATCAAAGAATCCAAAATTCTGCGAATGACACCAACCCTTGAGCCACTTGTTAATAACATGTGCTCTCCTATTCCTTTTAACTTTTTCTTCCACCACCAAAGGGACTGAACAGAACACTACCCGTGCTCCTGCCCTACCAACCACTTGACCCAGTGCCCTAAAGTGCCTTTTAATTGCCCTGACACTCCTCTTTTCAATCTCATCACTACCAACCTGGAGTATTAGCAGTGGATAATAATCAAAGGGCTGAATCAGCCCAGGGAGTTTCTTGGTAATATCCCATACCCGGGCCCCAGGGAGGCAACAGACCTCCCTGTGGGTTGGGTCTGGTCAACATATGGGGTCTTGTCTTCCCCTCAGACGGGAGTCACCCACTACAATTACCCTTCTTTTCTTTTTAATGTTAGACATGGTGATCTGTCCGACAGATAAAGAGTAATTGGGAGGCCCACTGGGCAGATGATTTTCTTGGATGTCATCTGGCTGACCCTCTAGATCCAGGGCCTCATACCTATTCTGAAGTGGCACCTGGGTAGGTGATGGGGGTTGGGAGGAATTTTTATTACCTCTCTGAGTGGGAACCCTTTTCCACTCCCCTTCATCTACCAGGTGTACTCCTATTGCTTGACAGTGGGAAGCATGGGGGTCCTCTGACTCCTGATGGGTGTCCCTCAAGGATGGAAGGGCAGAACTCCACCAATCTATTTCCCTTTCACTTTCTTTAATACTTCTTAGCCTTTCAACTTCCTCCCTAAGCTTGGCCACCAGCGAAAGGAGATCATTCACCTGTTCACACCGCAGGCAGGCTTCTTCTGCAACGCTCCCTGGAACCACTGATAAGCTCAAACACTCCGCACAGGAATGCATCCTTTTTGGAGGGCTCTACTTGTCTACATGCACTTTTACTAATTGCAGTTTTTGATCATGTAAACACCATCACTAACAAAAAAAAAAAAAAAAACAATAAAAAAACCAACAAACAAAAAAAAACCCCAAAAGACCAAAAACCCATCAATCAACAGAAACAACAAACAAAAGACCTCACTAGCAGGAGGAAACCTGCAACCCCACCTACTTGCCCTGCCTGTGCGAACTGACGCGCAAACTGCCATCCCACGCCCTCAGAGCTGTGCCACGTCCCTGTTTACCTGCTCCTGTTTGCCCGCTCCTGTTCACTGTGCTCCCTAGAGCCCTCTTAATCACCCCGCCGCTCGCCGGAAGAAAACCCTGCCCTGCGCCTGCGTGGCTAACAAGAACAAAAAACCCACCTGCCCAGCACTCCTCCTTACCCTGAACCCTTCATAAAGTGAATCCTGATGAGGACAGAATCTACAAAACTGAGATTATTACTGCAAAAGCAAAAGCAACAGTTGCTCATAAAGAGGCATGACTGGCCCCAGAAATTTAACAGCTGGATAGGAGCTTTACAAGTACCGGATATCTAGTGACTGGGATAGCATTGGGGGAAAAAGAAAGACTGCAGACCAGGGTTTTTACATCACACTGCCCAGCTGTGTCTGCCAGAAATTTCCCACAACACACCAACTCAAACTTCACCTCACCGGTGGTGAAACCCCTGGAGTTCTCAGGAAAGTAGGAGGTGGGGCTTGTGGAAATGCAGTACTCACACATATGGAATAACATTGACATTGGCAAAGACACCATCTTTAAAATAGCGCTGTTGGGTAAGATATGGCAGTATACTTTGAAGAAAGACTATCCAGCCATCTTCATGTGGATCGAGATCAGTCTTATTATGAACAATCTTATTAACCTCCACAACAAAGCTTCAGCCATTGCCTCTCCAGCCATAGGCCTAGTTGTTGTGGTTTAACCCCAGTAGGCAGCTAAGCACCACACAGCCACTCATTCATTTCCCCCACAGTGGAATGGGGTAAGAATCAGAAGGGTAAAAGTGCAAAAACACATGAATTGAGATAAAAAAACATTTAATAAGTAAAAAAAAAAAACCAAAAAAAAAAAAACAAAACCAAAAAAAAAAACCACCCAAAAAACTCCTAAACAAGAAATACAACAAAGAAAAACAAATCCAGGAAAAATAAGTGATGCAGAAACCCCAACAATTGCTTACCACCAATCAACTGATGCCCAGCCAGTCCCTAATCTTAATGGCAAACTTATCCACTCTCAGTTTTTATGGCTGAGCATGATGTCATATGGTATCGAGTATCCCGTTGGTCAGTTTGGGTCAACTGTCCTGGCTGTGTCCCTACCAAGCTTCCTGTACACCGCCACCCTCCTTGCTGGCAGGGCAGTGTGTGAAGCAGAAAATGCCTTAATGCTGTGTAAGCACTGTTCAGTAATAGCTAAAACATGGGTGTGTTATCAACACTGTTCTCATCACAAATCCAAAACATAGCACCATACAAGCTACTGTGAAAAAAATTAACTCCATCCCAGCCAGACCCAGGACACTGGTCTGCCATCCTGTCATAAGGAAAACAAAGCTTAAAATGAATGAAAATCCATGACACTTCTCCTACAACTGGGGAAATAGAACATATTTTGAGGGCTTCTTCAGGGATTGCTGCTAAGAAATTTCCCTTTGTAGGAGACATTACTGGAGAGTTTAATTTGCTCTGGCTCTACATGGACATTGTAGAGCACTAGCTTGCTGAGAACTTTATGTTTCCATTATCATGCTGTGTTCCAAACAGAAGTAATGACAATGAGGCTGTTATGGTGACATATGATAAGCTGTTCTGTGCCTATAAGCACAACAAGCATGTCTTGTTTTGCTTTGCAAAGGTGTTACGTGAGGTCGTTGGTCAGAGACAGACAAATGACACAAACTGTCTGAAGATCATGAGACAAATAGCCATGGGTTTAATATGGTTGCCCTTTTTATAGGGCATTTGAATTTCCCGGGCTTAGATAGCTGATTGGTCTGGTCTTAACACGGCCCAGCTCCTTGACCAGTGAGATGTCTGCAGCTTAGGATGGAACGTGATTGGGTGAAGTCCCTGTTTTGGTTTGAATGTATCCTATCATTGTTCACCCAGGGACTGGTTTATGGAACCGGACTGGGTTTCTTGTTTATACCTGAATTAATTGCTCAGCCAAAGACCAGCTGTGCTGTGACATGAAGGTGATTGTGAAGCTGCATCTCTGGACCCAGAAGTCTATGAAATTTCAGAAACCATGCCAAATAGGTAGTGGTAAAGAACTATGAGGAGCTGACCTTGTACATGAATAAACACAGAGCCCAGGCCGACAGTGGTCTCCCCGGTTTTCAAGGTGTTCCTGAGATGTATGGGATAGACTCTGGAAGTATATTCCATAGGCTGTTTTTCTAAATATTCTGCTTTGGAAAAGGAGCTTGGAAATTATTAAGCCACATGTTAAAAGCATCATTCAAGACGTTGCAACAATTGTGTTTGAAAGCATTTTCAAGAACCTCCTGGACAAGCTAGAAACACAAACCAAACAGGAGGTCTTGAGGGTTGATTATATTCAAAGAAAGAGCTTTAAAAGAAAGAGAGCTGTGTCATGCCCCCAGAGGGAAAGCTGACTCCAGTCACTTTAAAGAAAAAGAATGGGTTGTGCCAGGAAGCAGTCTGACTGGGACAGGATAAAGAAAAAAAACAAGACAGTCTGAATGGTGCAAAATAAATTGAAAACCCAAAGAATGGAGGCCCATTCTATTGCTAGAAAAGAAGCTATATTTTGACAGGGATACTTTTTGTTCATAGCTTCGCAGAAGCATTCCTTGACTTGCTTCTCTATTGCAGACATGACACATTGTCCACACATTTCTCCATGAGGCTCTCCTACAAAGACACAGTCAAGTATCAGTAAGCAGTCACATTGGACAGTGCTGGTAATCAGGGGTTTAGGGAATTCTTGGCTCTGATAGCCCAAGTTATCACCATAATCTCATTCCTGTATGATCTGCAGGCCCCCCTCAAAATTTTCACATCTCGCTGGCAATAGTAACATAGTTCTTTCTTAAAGTCAGAAATCTTTTTCTCATCAGCTGTATATCATGCCAAGAATTGTGTTTTCTCCTCAAGTATCATGCCGTGTGCCCCATAATACTGCAGTTGTGGAAGAGGGCCCACATAACTTTGATTTTCAACAGTATTGCAAAAGCAGGGGAAATAACCTTTGCAGTCCTCAATATCCAGCACACGGGGAAGGTTGTTTAGTCACATGGATAAAAAATGTGAAGAGTCTATGAGACATACTCATCAAGCGAATGTCCATGCACAGGAGTTTACCACCTCCACTGCACATTAATTCTTTCCTTCAAAAGCTGACTAACAACAAATTTGGCTTCATACCCTTTGGCATGATACACTGGGAAAGCGTAGGCCATAAACAGACAAAGTTGACAAGACATATGCCCCCTTTAAACTCCCATTCTCCTTCATGTTTCCTTTCTGCTCTATAGTGGGTTGATCTTGGCTGACCATCAAGTGCCAACCAAGCCACTCTCTTACTCCATCTCCTCAACAGCACAGGGGGAGAAAACATGATGGAAAAGCTCAGGGGTTGAGATAAAAACAGGGAGGGGTCTTGGTTTGAAAAGACAGCTGTCTGCTTAAGGAAGGTAGGAGTCTCCCCTGAAATGGAAAATGTAAATCACCTCCCTCCAAATTATTATGATTTTGAAATTATAAAGGGTCTCAGGCAAAGATATGGGAATAGGAATAACAGTTCTTTACTAGGAAAAAAAACCAAACACAAGTGTAAGAGTACAAACAAAAAAAAACCTATTGACAGAGCTAGAATACGACCTGACACCCTGTGGAGCAGGGTGTTGGTAGCAGTCCAATTGAATGGTGGCTGCAGTCCTCCTGGAGTGACAGATGTGGTTTTGTTGAAGCAGTGATCCTGTAGAAGGGTGTAGGTTTCCTCTGAAGATCCAGTGGTGGTGTAGATGGGCATGGTCTTCCTCTGGGAATCCAGTGGGAAAAGGCTGCCTGGTCTTCAAATTTCAGATTATATCCAGTTAGGAATGCTTGGCTCCTCCCCCCGGGTGGAGCTTCTCACAATGGATGATGCAATTTTATCAGTCATGCAGCGGGACTTAATGGCCCATTAGCAGAAGATATCTCCCCTGAGGGTGGATGGGTTGTGGAAGAGATGAAAACTGTCCTATTAACAGAAGATAACTGCCCCATCAGATAAGAATAGAATACACACACGCATTTCCAACTTAAGACAGGAGGTCACTCATTAATCACAGTCATGGGTAAAACAGACTCACCTGGGGGAAGACATATTTAATTTATTGCCAACTAATAACAGAGCAGGATAGTGAGAAATAAAACAAAATAAAAACGTCACCACCACGTCTCCCTTCTTCTAAGGCTCAACTTCACTGCCAAATCTTCTACCGCCTTTCCCCTAAGCAGTACAGAGGGATGGGGAATGGGGGTTGCAGTCTGTTCATAACGCTCCAACTTGGCCACTCCTTCCTCCTCACACTGTGCAAGCATGGGGTACTTTCCACAAGATACAGTCTGTGGAGGCCTTTGAGCCTATTAGGGGGACTTTTAGAATAATGCCCTGGAAGAATCTGCCACAGATTTAGAGAATGCCTCACTGCTTAGGGTGATATGAAAGGGGCTTGTCCCATGGTGCTCTGAAGCACTATGTTAATCTGTCCGTTATTGATGCCTGGCAACCCCAATGTAGGGAATAATGTGCTCTGACTCCATGATTCAGAAGGCGGAACGATTGCTTTATTAAGCTAGGTTATATTACACTAATACTATATTAAAACTATACTAAAGAGATACTATACTAAAAAGATACTAAAGAAAAACCCATGATCCTTTCCAGACAGTTACGACACAGCTTTGACCCAGTTGGTCAATCAGTCCAAACAACCATCAGCAGAGTCCAATTAACAAATCACTTTTGGTAAACAATCTCCATAACACATTCCACATGTGCCAAACAAGAGGAGCAGCAAGTAGAGATAAGAATTGTTTTCTTTTCTTCTCTGAGCTTCTCACAGCCTTCCCCAGGAAAAATCCTGGGAGAGAGAATTATGTCTCTATCTGTTCAAAGAATGTGAATACTACAGCCCTTCCCCTATCGGCCATTGCCCTTTGCCCTGCCCTTGTACTGCCCCTGTGCCCGCAGACCATTGGGCCCTGACCCCATACTTAACCTAGGACACTGGATTATTTTCTCGTCTTCTGTCCCTGGACTCCTTCAGCATGACTCTACAATAAACCTCGCTGGAACTCTATACAGAGACCCTTTCCGTCTTTCTTCACTGACCTATCTGTGGTGTGAGTGTGGATTGAGTGACTGTCTGTGCCTGCCTGAGCAGCTTTCTCAGAAGACGCTTTTGCGACGTAGCAGCAAACACCATCCATTTTTACCATGCTGCTACAATTGGGGCCCAAATGTGGGGCCCTCCCATGGGTTCCTTGAAAGCTTCTCCAGTGGCCACTGCCACTGGACAAAAGCTGCATTTGGGAGGTTCAGTTTTCCT
>NW_005054845.1:9857-10695 GCF_000277835.1 Geospiza fortis
CTTCCGGGTGGGGGGGGGCGCTGCCCAAATCCTCTCGGGGCCTCTCTCCCTCTGTCTCTCCTGGGGGGGCTGCCCACCGCCTCCTGGTGCCCCCACCACCCTTCCATCTTGAGGGGTCAGGCCTACCTCTGCCGGGCCACAGGCTTTCCCTCCCCGGCCCAGCTCAAAGCCTGGCAGGGGAGGCCTTGCCTCTTTGCTGGCCGGAAATCAAAGAGAGAGCCCAAGGGAGTGCTCTGCTTCTAACCCCTGTGTTCTCAGAGGCGCATCCACCCTCAGTGGCCAAGCCTGGTGTCAATTTAGAACCTGAACACCTATTGGCCTCTGGCCACTCCATTCCCAGAAAACCTGCTTCCTGTAAACCCACGACAGTACCCCAGTTATTACCTCAGTTGTCGTGTTCCTTCTCCCATGTCCCTGTTCCCTCGTCCCCTCAGGAAAAGTCTGGAGATGGAAACTGCCTAAAGGTGCAGGAGAGCTACCTGCCTTCTGCCATCTCTGGTCCTCTCCTGTCCCCTTCTCAGGATGGCACTGGCCATGGCACCCTGGGCTCCAACCTAACCCTCTTTCCTATGCCCATGTGCCCAGTTCCCCCATTCAGTTCTATGGCTCAAAATGGTGCTGGCCTCATGGGTGGACCCACAATTTTGAATTATTTGGAGCAAAATTTGCCTGCTTTAGCCACACAAAAAGATGCCTGTTGTCCTTCTCCTCTCCTGGCCCCGCATCAGGCTCTGCCCCTGTGTCGGGCTCCACCCCTGCATTGGGACCCTCCCCTTACAACGGGAAGCCCCTCCCTTGTGCAGCCCCTGCCTCCTCTGATCTGGCCACTCCCCGTTAA
>NW_005054845.1:10713-11601 GCF_000277835.1 Geospiza fortis
GGAAGTGAAGCTGACCGGAAGGTAACCATCTTGGATGCCAAAGACCCCAAGCACCAGGGCTTGCCAGTCAGCTGGAGCTCTTGTGCCTATGCCAGCACATCTCCCTCCTCTCTGGAGAAGGGCAGTGATTCCTCAGATTCAGATAGTGGTTCTGGAGATCACTGGGCAGAGGTACGAAAACAAGCAGCTCATGAGGGTGATTGGGATATAGCTGGAAAGCTGCAAATCCTAGCAGCCCCAGTTATGTTTAAAAGAGGGAGGAACCCTAAGTGGGAGTCAATTCCATATGGGGAACTTAAGGAACTATGCAAAGCATGTAAAGATTATGGGAGGAAATCACCCTATTTTAAAAACCTTTTATGAGTGGCTTTCTGGAGCCATGTCCTCGTGCCACACGATCTTCGACATGTTATGTCCCTCCTCCTCTCACCCACGGAGCTTCTGTGGGAATCAATTTCAAAAAAACAACTAAAAGCATTATTAAATAATTACAAAGGTGAGGATGGACGGACCCATTTGACTTCAGAGAAATTAGGTGAGGATGGCAATTTCGAAAAACCATAAGAACAGGCACAATATATCCCCAGGGCCATTCTAGAGGTTATTAAAAATGCTGCCCAGAATGCTTTATTCCAAACACCGGATGGCACCACTTCACAACAAAGTTTCTCTGACATTCGCCAGAGCATTGACGAGACATTAAATTCATAGACAGACTAAAAGACACTATTGATAAGCAAATCGATTGCCCAAGGGCTAGAGAGGAGCTGCTCAGCAAGCTAGCAGTGTCCAATGCGAATGCGGAATGCAAGAAAATTATAAGGGTACTCCCTCCAGACCCTGAACCCCACCATTCAGCAAATGGTGGAAGCCTGTACCTGTCTCCCA
>NW_005054845.1:15892-19167 GCF_000277835.1 Geospiza fortis
AAGATGACCCTCCACTGCTCCACCTACTAAAATTATGAGACTCTCCATGACATTTTACTCACATATTGTATTGCACTGTTACCCCTTTTTAAAATTGTTATACTGTTACCTCCTTTTAGTTTGTTATACAGTTATTCCCTCTTTCTTCCCACACCCCTTTCTACTCAGTATGAACTGAAGGAGTAGGATGAGAAGATATGAGAGGCTGTTAAAGTTATACAAGTCTAAAAACTCTTTTTTTCAAACTCACAGATCAACTTGTCATCCCTGTCTCCTGCCATGTCTTCAGCAGCAGGGAACCTCCAACTTCTCCATATAAGGTTTTTGATGCTCCTCACCTTTCCATCAACTGGTGCATGGATTGTCCCTCAGCCCAATCAGAACATCTGGGTCACACTGGCCAAGACTTTACAACAAGACAATCTATGCCTGTCCATAGGCAGCCTAGACAACCCGCTGTCGATGTGCCTGGTACAGGATTCCTATAGCAACAAATGAATACCCGTATACAGGTAAGAATCCCAATCCGGTAGACACTTGGGATGAGCGGACCAAAATCTTGCCACAAACACCAGAGAAACCCCAGGAATTGGATTTGTTGGGGTCCTCCAAAGCTGTATATTGTGTGCAATTTTATTATAGACATCCTAGCCAACACTTGACCTGCCTTGACCTTATTAGGTCCACCCATAGAAAAGATGTAACACCAATTAACAAAATTTATAATCCACCAAATTGGTGCAATTACACCAGTCATACACTTTCTTCGTTCTCACTCCATTTCAAGATGTTGCCCCGGGGAGTGTTTCTTATCTGTGGAGACCAGATATGGGCCGGGATCCCCTCATGCCTCCAAGGGTGTCCTTGTAGCCTTGGCCAGCTTACTACCCTCACCTTAAACATAACTTTACTTCAAAATTGGAATCAAAAAAGAAAATTTGCACGTCAAAAGAGATCATATACAGAATTTGATGAAAATTGTGACAGCCAAGTTACTAATTGGAATAAAGGAAAGAGAGTCACGGTCTCATTATTTTTACCTTGGGTAGCCACAGCAAAGGCTCTCGGTGAGCTTTCTCACCTAGGGTGTTGGCTTAGTAAGCAGACCAACACCATCTCCACTGCACTCAGTGACCTGCTTAGTGACACTGAAAATACCAGGCACACATCACTAAAAAACCGAGCGGCAATAGAGTTTTTACTGCTTGCCCACTGACATGGTTTCCAGGACTTTGAAGGGATGTGCTGCTTCAACCTTTCTTTGCACTCAGAATCTATCCACGCAAACAGCCAGAAGCTGAAGGAGCAAGTAAGGGACTTAAAAGTGGAAAAGAGCCCAGACTGGGTCAACGAGCATTTTGGACCACGGGGATTGACAGGATGGGTTTCATCTTTTGTTAAAGGGATTTTGTGGGTTGTAATCATTGTTTTTATCATTTTACTTATGTTTTCTTTTTTAGTTAAGTGTCTGCAGAAATCCATTAGAGAAGCCTTTTTAGTAAAACAAAATGGGAGTTGTGGAGGCCTTTGAGCCTATTTAGGGGAACTTCTAGAGGAATGCCCTGGAAGAATCTGCCACAGGTTTAGAGAATGCCTCACTGCTTAGGGTGATATGAAAAGGACTTCTCCCATGGTGCTCTGCAGCACTATGTTAATCTGCCCTTTCCCTATAGGTCATTGCCCTTTGCCCTGCCCTTGTACTGCCCCTGTGCCCACAAACCATTGGCCCCTGACCCCATACTTAACCCAGGACACTGCATTGTCCTTCCCACAGGTTGCAGTTCTTTGAGAACTGCTCCTGCATGTTCCCTTTCCATGGGGTACAGTCCCTCAGAAGCAGACTGCTCCAGCATGGGTCCTCCACAGGGTAACAGGTCCTGCCAGAAGACCTCCTCCTGAGTGAGCTACTCTCCACAGGCTGCAGCTTCCTTCAGATCATGTTCACCTGCTGTGGTGTGGGGTCCTCCATGGGCTGCAAGGTGGATATCGGCTCCAGTGTGGACCTCATTGGGCTGCAAGGGGACAACCTGCATGCCACCATGGTCTTCAGCACAGGCTGCAGGGGAATCTCTGCTCTGGCACCTGGAGCAAAAAGCAG
The DNA here is from genome assembly GCF_000277835.1 of Geospiza fortis. Lineage (NCBI taxonomy): Eukaryota > Metazoa > Chordata > Aves > Passeriformes > Thraupidae > Geospiza > Geospiza fortis. The sequence goes on from NW_005054845.1 coordinate 17,991, forward strand.
AGATTCCTTCTTAGAATCGTATAGAATCAAGAATCATAGAATGGCTTGGATTAGAAGGGACCTTAAAGATCATCTAGTTCAAAACCCCCTGCCATGAACAGGGACACCTTTCACAAGACCAGGTTGCTCAGAGCTCCACCCAGCCTGGACTTGAATACTGCCAAGGATGGGGAATCCACTGCTTCTTTGGGCAACCTGTGCCAGCGCCTTACCACCCTCACAGTGAAGACTTTCTTCCTAATATCTAATTAACCTACTCTCAGTTTAAAGCCATTCCCCCTTGTCCTGTCACTACATGTTCTTGTAAATACTCCCTCTCTGTCTTTCTTGTAGACTCCCTTCAGGTACTGGAAGGCGACAATTAGGTCACCCCAAAGCCTTTTCTTCTCCAGACCAAACAATCCCAAATCTCTTAACTTTTCCTTGCAGGAAAGGTGCTCCACCCCTCTAATCATCTTGGTGGGCTCCTCTGGACTTGCTCCAGCAGGTTGATGTCTTTCCTGTGCTGGGGACTATAGAGTTGGATGCAGTACTCCAGGTGGGGTTTCAGAAGAGTAAAGTGGGAGAATCCCCTCCCTTGACCCGATGGTCACGCTTCTTTTGATGCAGCTCAGGATACAATTGGCTTTCTGGGCTTCCAGTGCACATTGCTAGTTCATGTCCAGCCTCTCATCCACCAGCACTCCCAAGTCCTTCTCAGCAGGGCTGCTCCTGATCCATTCTCTGCCCTGCCTGTATTTGTGCTTGGGATTACCCTGACCCAGGTGCAGGACCTTCCCCTTGGCCTTGTTGAACTTCATGAGGTTTGCTCACCTCTCACGCCTGCCCAGGTAACTCTGGATGCAATGTCCCTCCAGCATGTCAACCACACCACACCACAGATGGGTGTCACTTGCTGAAGGTGTCCTCCATCTCACTGTCCATGAGATTGTCAAACAGCACTGGAGTCAATGGAACTCTCAATAGAGTTAAACTACATAAAATCTGAATTAGGATGTTGAGACCTTGCTAAAATGTCTCTTCCTGTAGGAATGTGCCCCCTGTTGACGGAGTGACAAAATTATCCTTTGTCTCCTTAAAAAGGAAAAAATCCCAGAAGTTTCTCTCCTCAATTGGGTAAAAAGACACCTCATAGGACCTTGGGGACTTCACCTCAAACTTAAGGATAGCCAATTGG
>NW_005054845.1:19294-28195 GCF_000277835.1 Geospiza fortis
AAGAGCTTTGTTATTTTGCCTTTTATTAAAACTTTTCTGTTTCCAACATTACCACAGAAGCCATCCTGCTGATTTTATGCCATCTGAGGTAGCTGAGCTATCTCAGGTGTGATATATTTCTCTGAGACCTCATAAGACCTAGCTCGAAGAAATAATATAACAGTCACCGCATCAAAGAAGGCCACAGGTTGGTGAGGCAGGTTTTGCCCTTGGTGAAGCTGTGCTGGTTGTCCTGAATCACCTCCCTGTCCCCCGTGAGCCTTAGCAGAGCTTCTAGGAGGATCTGTTCCATAATCTTCCCAGGCACAGAGGTGACGCTGACAGGTTGGTAGTTCCCAGGGCCCCTCTTTCTAACTTTTTTAAAGAAAGATGGGTACAATGTTTCCCCTTTTCCAGTCACCTGGGACTTCTCCTGACTGCCATGACTTTTCAAATGTCATGGAGAGTGGCTTGGAAACTACCTCAGCCAAATCTCTCAGGACTCTGGGATGCATTTCATCGTGTTCCACAGACTTATGTATGTTCAGGTTCTTCAGGTGGTCATAAACCTGATCTTCACTTTCAGTGGGAAGGACTTTGCTCCCCCAGTCTCCATCCTGCTGTCCATCCACTTGAGAGGTGTGGGAACAGAGGTTGACACTAAAGACTGAGGCAAAAAAGCTGTTGAGCACCTCAGCCATTTCCTCATCTCTTGTTTCCAGTTTAGCAGCGTTGTTTATCGGGAGAGGATATGCTTTCTTTGACCTTCCTTTTCTGGCTGACATACCTGTAGAAGCCCTTCTTGTTATTCTTTGTGTCCCTTGCCAGGTTCATTTCCAGCTTCACCCTGTCTTTCCTCACCCCATCCCCACACTGTACTCTTCCCAGGTCACCTGTCCTTGTTTCCACTGCCTGTGCATTTGTTTCTTTCTCTTTAGTTTGACCAGCAGTCCCCTACTCAGCTGGTCTCTTGCCTTCCTTGCTCAATTTCTCGCTCCTGGGAATCACAAGCTCTTGCGCTCTATGGAAGTCTTTGTGAAAGATCTGCCAGCTCAGTTCCATTCCCTTGTCCTGGAGGGCAGTGTCCCAGCCATCCTATTAACTATTTCCTTGAAGAGCTGGAAGTTTGCTTCCCTAAAGTTCAGGGGCCTAACTTTCCTCTTTACCTGACCCTTGTCCTTCAGGACTGCTAACTCCACTGGTGCATGATCACTGCAGCCCAGGCTGCCTCTAGTCTTCACGCCCCCAATTAGTTCGCTTATGTTGGCGACCATCAGATCCAGTATTGCATCCCCTCTGGTAGGGCTGTCTATTATCTGGCTCAAGAAGGTATCCTGCATGCATTCTAGGAGTCTCCTGGATCTCCTACAGCTCACAAAGCTACTTTCCCAGCAGACGTCAGGGTGGTTGAAGTCCCCTGGCAGGACAAGAGCCTGTGAGCATGATGCCTCCTGCAGCTGGAGCAAGCTGGCTTCATCAATAGGTTCCTCTTGGTCAGGCAGCCTGTAGTAGACACCAACCACAAGGCTCCCTTTTTTGCCTCAGTCTCTGATTCTTACCCACAGGCTTTTGACCTGCTCATGGCCATAGCTTTCTAGCAGCACAGCGGCTTCCAACTGCTCCTGTTTGTTGTCCATGCCACATGCATTGGTCTAAAGGCACCTCAGCTCCTCAGCTGGGCTGTTGGCTGTGTCTCCTTAGAGGAACACCCTTTAAATTCCTTTGAAATATTTCCCTGGTGCTTCCCTGTTGGCCTCCATTACCTGACGAGTCCCTGTGTCATCTCTGTAAAACTGCGTGTTCCAGTGTGGCTAGCACATTTCAAAATCACAAGGCAGAGGGCCCTTGCTAGCACCCTGTCCCTCTAACCTTTTCATCTCATCCCACAGCTTGCCAGGGACAAGCCTGATATTGTCCCCCTCCCCCATCACATCTAGTTTAAAGCTCTGCCAATGAGCCTTGCTAGTTCCCAAAAAAAGACTCTCCTCCCTCTCTGAGAAAGGTACGTCCTCACTGACCTTGGTGTCTGCAGGGTTGTTTCTCTCACATTTTCTCACTCCTCTCTATCACAGCTGTTGCACAGCATTTTTTACCCTTTCTTAAATATGTTCTCACAGAGGTGTCACCAGTGTCACATTGGCTCAGCTTTGGTCACACTTGGAGCTGACCGGAACTGGCTCTGTCCAACATGTCAATACCTGATCTCTTCTCACAGAAGCCACCTTTGCAGCCCTCTTGCTGCCAAAACCTTGCCACATAAACCCAATACATACACCTTGTCCTTTATCCCAAGAGGCTTCCAGTACTGACTTCATGGCAAAAATGTAGTTTGAGACACTCTTGTTGCCTGCATATATTTGATTACCTAGAAAATATAGCCCTGCCCTGCTTCTGGGTTTTTGATCATGGGCATGAAGTATCGGTTCTGGTTTACATGATAGATATTTTCATAGCACATTCTCCGCTTCCAGCCTTTACACTTGTGAAGTCTTTTCCACATAGGCCTTCCACTTCTGACAGAAGATCATAGTCAATCAATCAATTTGTGTTTTTAAAAGTTGGGGCCTTGTGCCTCTGCAAACATTCCCCATACCTGCACAGGAGTTTGTATTCTCATGCCTGTGTTAAGTGCACAGTCGCACAACAGAGAGAGTTGACAATATTTACAGCTGTGGCCATGATTATATAATGTATGATGAAGCTTAAATAAGTTTCTTGACTCAAAAAACTTCCTGACATCTTTAACTCCATGAAAAAGTTCATTGTGCAAAAGTGGGAAACAGATCTTGAGATACATAAGACTATTGTTTGGCTTAAAAATCCCCCAACCTTTTTCCCCTGAAATAAGAGGCTGACACGTACATTAACATGTAGCAGAATCTCAAACAAGAGGATGTTACTCAGCAAGACCTTCCTGCACACAGATCGCCTCAGTATTAAGAGATGTTATAAGTAGCCACTGCATCCAGCAGCTACAGGGCCTGGTGATTCCTCCTGACTGCTGGAGCCCAGCCAGGACACTTGAGGGTCTCTGTCCCAGGCTGATGGATGCAGCTGCTGCTTTCACATTTGCAGGTTGAAGCAGCGAGGCTGAGTGTATCCCTGTATTGGATTTGCGTGACAAGGTCTTGATAGCAGGGAGGCTACAGGAGTGGACTCTGTAAGAAGCTGCTAGAAGCTATGTCCAATACAGCCAGTGCCAGCTGGCTCCAAGATGGACCTGCCACTGGCCAAGGCCAAGCCAATGGCAGCAATGGTGTGATAGCATATTTAAGAAGGGGAGAAAAAACCCCTGAGCACCAGCAGCTGGAGAGACAAGTGGGAATATGTGAGACAAACAAATGCAGACACCAAGGTCAGTGGAGAAGGAGGGGGAGGAGAAGGAGGTTCTCCAGGGGCCAGAACAGAGATTCCCCTGCAACCCATGGTGAAGACCATGGTGAGGCAGCTCTACCCCTGCAGCCCATAGAGGTTAATGGCAGAGATGGCAGAGCAGGCATCCACCTGCAGCCCATTGAGGACCCCATGTCAGAGCAGGTGGATGCACCCAAAGGAGTCTGTGACCCCATGAGAAGCCCGCACTGGAGCAGGCCTTCTGGCAGGACCATGTGGACGCATGTACAAAGGACCCCATGCTGGAGCAGGTTTGCTGGTAGGGCTTGTGACCCTGTGAGTGACCCACGCTGGAGCAGTCTGTTCCTGAAGGACTGCACCCTGTGGAAGGGACCCACGTGGGAACAATTAATGAAGAACTGCAGCCCATGGAAGGGAAGCAAGGGAAGAATGTCAGGAAGAAGGAGCTGCAGAGACAAAGTGTGACAAACTGACTGCAACCCCCATTCCCTGTCCCCCTGGGCTGCTTAGGGGGGAGGAGTTAGAGAACTTGGGAATAAAGTTAAGCCCAGGAAGAAGGAAGGGGTGGAAAGAAACTGTTTTAAGATTTAGGTTTAATTTCTCATCCTACTCTGATTTGATTGGCAGTAAATTAAATTAACTTTCCCCAAGTGAAATCTGTTTTGCTCGTAGCAGTAGTTGGTGAGTGATCTCTCCCTGCCCTTATCTAAACCCACGAGCCTCTTGTTATTTTTTTCTCTCCCCTGTCCAGTTGCGGAGGGGGGTGGAGTGACAGAGAAGCTGTCCTGGTTTAGGGCAAATTTGGGAGAAAACTTCCAAAGGGGTTCTTCTAGAAAGCAGATTCAAGCGGCCCTTCCCCCAACTGGTTCGGAAAAAGATTTCCTTGGAGAAAAGTGGAAAAAACTGTTTATTTAACAGGCAAAGCATTCACCAGCACAAAAAATGAATTATATTAAACAATAAAACATCTTGCTGCTCCAAAGAGATGACAAACTCAGAAAGTCCCCTTCGTGGGCTGTAGTTTGGCTTACTCAGTCTCTTATCAGTCCCTCTGGCGCTGGAAATGCTGTGGCCCAGGCCAGGCCCTGGTGGGCCACAGGTGTGAGCTGCTGGTGCTCTTCTGGATTTTCAGTCTAGAGTAGGTTTGAACAGTTCCAAGAAAAATAAAAACCACATTCCAGGGAACTTCTCTGCCTCAGCTAGCTAAAAACTAACTAAAAAGCAAAGGAGAGCTCTCTCTTGCTGTCCGTTCCACAGACAACACAGTCCAGGAAAAGGAATGTGGAGGAGTGAATGCAGTTTCTGAAAACAAACTCCGCACTTCTTTTTCACCCCCTTCACTCTCAGAACCAGTCTTAAAGGTGCAGAACTTAATATCCAGCATAAACCAGAACAGAGGATTGGAGATACAAGCATCATATAGTCAACCCAGGACAGCGGCTTTCAGGAACACCTGGCATCCAGCCAGGGTAAACCCACCACAGTCCTGTAGACACACACAGAGGACACTGGCACAGCTGACTGCACACTACTGCTAACAGACAAGAATCTGCCTTTAACAGCACCTATATATAAGACTACCAGGACTCACATAAAACATAAGTATAGACAGCCAAGTTCCCTTCCTTCTCTCTGACTGGTAAAGACTGAAGTTTGCAAGTTAGAGCACACACTCCCTCATTCTAAATTCATAAGCACACGCACTTTTGCAGATCCTTCACAAGGTGGCACAGATCTTCTGTGTTTTTGATACCCCAAATTGGATCCTGAGCCCTCTTACCCACTCCAGAGGTCTCCTACTTGCCGCCTAGTCCATCTTGATGCTTGCTAACAGATGCACATGTTTACAGACTTGCGCAGTCATCTCACAGGGAGTCCACACTTACAGGTCATCCTGAATACCAGCACTCTGCCCACCTGATATCCCTGCACAGACCCTGAGCCTCCTACTTGCTGTCTGGTCAAGCTTGAAGTTTGGTCGTGAATTACACACACAGTCCTCCACACACACCAGGTTTGGGAAGGATATATATACACTGTGAACATTGCTCCAGCAGCTGACACCCAAGCACATTGGCCTGCAACCCATGGTGTCACTCCAGTCACTGGTGCTGCGACCCTCACTCACCCTGGCCTGCCAAGGAGCTATGTCCAGGACACATCCCAGTCCCATCTAAGTGGAGCCAAGACCACTGCTCCAGTGATTGGCACTGACACAACCCTATTCACTTCAGTTGCTGACACCACAAGCGAGGGAGCACCTACACTCCCAGTCTGACTCCACTTCTTGGCACCAAATCCACTCATGGTGGGCTTGGGCTAGCCAGTAGCTGGTATCTAGTCCTTACAGCACTCACACACACAGGGTAGAGTCAGATTACACAGAGAGATAGTTAAGAAAGGATTTACTAAAATAGAGCAGACTACAGTGATCAAACACAGGGCTTGGTCAAGCAAACATATTAAATGGTTCCATTTTATATGACTGGCCTCTTTTATACCTGTTTTATACCCGTTTCTAATCTCTGCTTTGTTCCTCCTCAGTTCTCTTCTTCTAAATATTCCCTAATCGTTTTTGGAACAGGTCCCCCCTTGAATAGCCCAAATCCTCATGTATCTCTTGTTTCTCTCTTCTTATCAGTTACAAAGTTCAGGTGGCCCTCTCCAAAAGTTGTGCCTCTAGTTACTTGATGGCCTATCAATTAGTGACCAGAGACTTTTGTTCCTTGGCATTGTCTCTGTTATCCTTTGTCTACCAGGTTTGTGTGTTCTCCTTAGTCGCTTCCTCCTTTACTTATTATTTTATTTTGCATTGAAAAGGTCCTTGATCAGATCACCTTAATGAAGCAGATGAACTCCTCTTTCCATAGATCCTTACACTCTGTTTGGAAGCTCTTTTGCACCTATTAACAGTTCTGTACCTGTTAGCTCCTTCTGTGCTGTAAGCACTGCAAGACACCCAGCAAAGCAGATATTATTTTCGTTATTTAGGCCAATTAAATAGAAGCATTTTTTATCTATTTTAGAATGAGGGACAGACTGTAGAGTTCTGTGCATCCCATCTCCAATGCCTTTTACAATAAAGATAGCCAGGCAGACAGTCTAATCAAAACACAGCTCTTTTACTTTGTAAGAAAGTGCTGAGCCAATCGTAAAAAAAAAAAAAAAGAAAAACAACAACAAAAAAAACCCCAAAAACCAAAAAACCCCTGCATTCATATTGTTTACATTAATAGTGGGAGAATATAAATTTGCTCACGCTGATAGCTTCAACAAATTGGCATAACTGCCACTTTCAAACAGCTGGAGTAGACAAACAAAAATTTGCTCTACACCCCAAACAAATGTTTCATAAGTTTGATGTGATACCTGATATAAATTAGCAATACTGTACTCTTCTACACTTCACCTAGCCCCAAACCTGGAAATCAACCATTTCTACTGCTGCACATGCTCTATGGAAGCCACAAGTTGGACTGCCTTCACCTCCCCTGCTACATTTGAGGGCTGGACTTTCAAATGCCCCCTGAGGGACTTGAGAGTGTTGCTGGTGATCTCTTCAGGGAGTCATCTTCATTGTGAACTTCTCGGAGCATAGCCTCTTGATTTGTAGGGAGCTGCGGTAACCAGGAAGTCACTTCCAGGGGGTCATCTTTTGCTCTAGTAAGATGCATCAGTGGTCCATCAGGTTCAGGAAAGCAGTTAACATTTTATGACCCTTGAGGTCCTGTAAAACCCTTGCCAACAAGATGCTTGAAGTGGTGCAAAATTCATTTAGTTTTTCTAATTAGTAGTCTTCCTTGTAACAGCGTTTTCAGTTTTACTAACCTGTGAACCAAGGCCCTAGACTTATCAGCACCAGCAGCCCTTTTATGTCCTCCTTCTTGCCTACCACTCCTCGAACATGATAATAATAAAGGTCTTTCATCTCTGCAACACCTCATTGGCTCTTATTGTTTGCCTTGCTCCTTCTGCAGTAGCTGTGGTCTCTGAGAGATAATCCTTTCAAACAGTAAGATGTACAAAGTTATAGGGAAAATTTCCAAGAAAGCTGATGAAGCATGAAGGACTTATAACATCATGATCAAATAAACCACTAGAAAATATTAAGATGTGTTAGTGAAAGCATATGCAAAGTTGAACCACTGCAGCTAAAACAAGATAACTTTGAATCTAGAACCTTAAGGTGAGGAAGAGGCAGAAGTAGGCATTTTATGCATTGTGCATATTTCATGCTAAGTATTTTATTTCACTTATCTGTATCATATACATGTTTAATTTAAGGGAATAATTTGTCCCTTATTTAGTTCCTTATCTGGCAGCTTTTAGTGCCATCACTGCTCCTATGGTGCTTTATTTTTTACATTACTATTGTGTAGTCAGTTTGGTTTTATTTGCCTAGGAACTAAGGAAATAGGTGGATGAGGTCTCTAAAAGGGACATTCCAAAACTAGCTACAATTTGCATCTTTGTGGGTTTATTTACAAAAAAGAACAGTGAGAAATTAAATGAGCAGGCAGTAACTTAACTAATTGCCCAGTCTTGCCTAAGACTGGGAGAAGGCCTAGCTAAGCATGATGTAGAAGTACTTTAGACTATAAGGACACAGTGATTTCAGAAGATTCAAAATTGCATTTTCTGTAAGTAAACATATAATGACAAGATGCATTATGTAGTGCTTTTCACAGTGAAACACAAAGTCTTACAAAGAAAAAGTAACCCCAAATCAGATTGTTCTTGCACTAATCTAAAGACAGCTGGCAGCCAGAGAGGAATGTAGACTACATGTTTCTTTTCAACTAGTAGAAGCATCTTTTTGTGGAATTATACTAGTGTTGAAATAAAAAGCAAATGTAGTAATGTCTTAGGTTACAGTGTAAGATGTAACCAAAAGTATGTATTCTGTCACCATCTTCATAAGGTGTTAAAAATAGGTAAGGCAGTGTTCTTTATCTCCTCCATGACTCATCCCTGATATCTCCCTCCGGGGTCGATCTTCTGCTAATGGGCCATCAAGGCCTTACTGCATGACTCATAAGATTAGATCATTGTCATGATTTGATGTTGGCGCAATGCCAGTGCCCCCATGAAAAAATATTCTCCCTGGTGTCTACTGTGAGATGTGATCAGAAATAGAGCAAAGCAGGCTCCAGCTTAGGAATAAAGGGAAAAAACTTTATTAACCTACAACTATATGTAAAAAGAAACATACATAGAATTCAGAATGAAAACTTTCCAAAAACATTCCTCCTCCCCCCTCCACCAAATTTCCAGTACATCACAGTAGGACAAAACCATGGATTCTCCATTCAGCTACCACCCCTCAGATCACCAACTCTCAGTCCATCACCACCCTTCAGATAATCAATTCTCAGTTCATCAAGAAGAGAGGAGTCCCTCTTGTACCACAGGCTTCCCCTGGAAACACAGTTGAGATCTCTTGTGTTTCCATGTCACACGTGGCACCGCCCGGAGAACATTTGCCATCATGACATCTTCCTTCCATGTACAGTGCTCTCACCACTGTGCATGGACCAGAGCTGCTTCTAGGGTTCCCCTTTTAAGGAT
>NW_005054845.1:29006-30135 GCF_000277835.1 Geospiza fortis
AGAGAGCTTCCCCCTGGGAGTTCTCTGCTTTTAACCCCCTGTGTTCTCAGAGGCATATCCATGTCCTCAGTGGCCACACCAGGTGCCAATACTCAAATCTGAGCACCTATTGGTTTGACCACAGCATCCCAAAAAACTCACTTCCTTTTCAAACCAGGACCTATTGTGAGATGCTCTACCCAGGGGGGGAAGAACCAAGCATTCCTACCTGGGTATAATCTGAGGTTTCGAACACTACAGGCAGCTTTACCTACTGGATTCACAGAGGACAAGAGCTACATAACCACCACTGGACCTTCAGAGGAAGACCAGATCCTTCTAGAGGATCACCACTTCAACAGAACCACATCTATCACTTCAAGAGGACTGCAGCCACCATTTAGTTGGACTGCTACCACCACCCTGACAAACAGTGTGTCAGGTTGTATCCTGACTCTGTCAGTTTCAACCAGTGTTTTCTGCCTTTACTTTTCCTATTAAATTGTAGTTCTGACTTGGAATCTCTCACTGGTTTGCTTTCAAACTAGTACAAGTAAAAATTCTTAAAGAAAATAAACTGAATATTGTTTAAAAGCATTGAAAAATAATCAGTGTCTCTATTTACCTTTAACGGGGAGCCACTCTTGAGTTTTAAATCAAAGGAATATTTTAAGCAATGGCATTTTCTTTTAATAAAATACTTTTCCCTAAATGCAGTACCTCAGGAAGAATTTTCTCAATTTTTGTGATTTCTTAAAGAATAACAATTCCAACCTCATCTTATATCATTAGTCTATTAATTTAAAAAACACAGGTATTAAAATATATGACGTGTTGCACTTCAAAAAAAATTTCAAAGAAATTAAACATATATAAAAGGGTCCATCTGATTCATGCATTGATACTTGAAAGTTTCTACCTTGAAACCAGCAATTTAAGACTTGTTTATAACCATTTTATACCACAACATACAATGAAATACTGTATTGTACATATATTAAATACTACAGATTTTAAGGGATAAGTTGCAAAATTATTCATTTTGATGCTGTGAGGTTAAGCAGGTTCATTGTATTACCAAGCAATGGCTGTCTTTTTTTAATGCCATGAGGCCACACATGAAGAAATCCTAGTCTTCAGCTTCCTGCTG
>NW_005054845.1:30145-33677 GCF_000277835.1 Geospiza fortis
TCTCACTGAACATGAATCCAAGATTCTTGTGTGCCAAGTCAACAAAATGCAGTAGCTGGTGTGGAAATTCTTATTCATATCGACACATGGAGTATTAGGAGAAAGGGGTAGGACTACCTCAGGGTACTGAGGGAGCTGGCAGAAGAGCTTACTTAACCACTCTTCATCATTTACCATCAGTCCTGGCTAACTGTAAATGTCCCATATGACTGGAGGTTGGCCAATGTGATGCCCATCCACAAGAAGGTTTAGAAGGAGGATCCAGGGAACCTCAGGCCTGTCAGCCTGACCTCGGTGCCTGGCAAGGGTATGGAAGGATTCATGAGTGCAATCATATGGCACATACAGGACAACTGGAGAATCAGGCTCAAGCAGCATGGGTTTAGAGGAAAGGCAGGTCCTGCCTGACCAACCTGATCTCCTATGACAGAGTGACCCACTTGGTGGATGAAGGAAAGGCTGTGGATGTTTTTTATGTGGACTTTAGTAAAGCCTTTGACGCAGTTTCCCACAACATTTTCCTGGAGAAATTGGCTTCCCATGGTGTGGATAGGTATACTGTTTGCGCGGTAAAAAACTGGCTAGATGGCTGGGCCCAGACAGTGGTGGTGAATGGAGTTGAATCCAGTTGGTGGCCAGTCATTAGTGGTGTTCTCCAGGGATAAGTGTTGGGTCCAGTCCTGTTTGATATCTTTATTGATGATCTGGACGAGGGGATCAAGTATATCCTCAGTAAATTCATGGATGACAAGTTAGGTGGAAGGGTTAATCTGCTTGAGGGTAGGAGGGCTCTGCAGAGGAATCTGGACAGGCTGGATTGATGAGCCAAGGCCAACAGTAAGAGGTTCAACAAGGTGAAGTGCTGGGTCCTGCACTTGGGTCACAACTCCCTGCAGTGCTACAGGCTTGGGGAAGAGTGGCTGGAAAACTGCCCAGTGGAAAAGGACCTGGGGGTGCTGCTTGATAGCCAGCTGAACATGAGTCAGCAGTGTGCCCAAGTGGCCAAGAAGGCCAATGGCATCCTGGCTTGTATCAAGAATAGCATGGCCAGCAGGGCTAGGGATGTGATTGTCTCCCTGTACTCAGCACTGGTCAAGCCGCACCTCGAGTATTGTGTCCAGTTCTAGGCTCCTCACTGCAAGAAAGACATTGAGGTGCTGGAGCAAGTCCAGAGAAGGGCAACAAATCTGGTGAAGTGTCTAGAGGGAAAGTCCTCTGAAGAGTGGCTGATGGAACTGGGGTTGTTTAGCCTGGAAAAAAAGAGGCTGAAGGGAAGTTGTAGCAAGGTGGGGGGGGGGTCTGCCTTGCCTCCCAGGCAACCAGTGACAAGACAAGAGGACATAGCCCCAAGCTGCTCCAGGGGAGGTTCAGGTTGGACATCAGGAGGAATTTCTTCACAGAAAGGGTCTTTAAACATTGGAATGGGCTGTGCAGGGAGATGGTGGAGTCATCATCCCTGGAGGTGTTCAAGAAATGACTGGACATGGCACTTAGTGCCATAGTCTATTTCACAAGGTGGTGATCAGTCAAAGGTTGGACTTAATGATTTCAGAGGTCTTTTCCAAACGAAATGAATTTTTGATTCTGAGATTGGTATTATATCCTACTACGGCAACCTACTGCTTTTAAAAAACAGTATTATAGCTCAAGCTTGGCAGAATTGTGAACATTCTTGAAGAAAAAAAATAATTTTATTGGGGGAATCACCAGATTCTCCTATAAAGTGCAAGACAGTTTCACATTTTCGCATAGAAAAATCAAAGATAAACCTGACATCTGGGGACAAAAACATATATCTGTAATGCTTCCAAAATGCATTTTTTTCTGTGTTTTAAACTTGTTTTACTTTTGTCCTGGATTGATGTGCCAGGCCATCAGATCCACACCGTCCAGAAGATCCGGGTTTCCCATGCCTCTCCCAGGCTAGAGGTCGGGCCCCTCTAACCCTGGTTGTTATTTCTTTCCTGAGCATACATGGTAGAGGTACCTTCAAGGGGATCTGACAGATCATACTCAGCAGCTTGGTCATGGGAGGTTGAGGCTATCTTCACTTTACTGGAGTTCCCTCGGTTAGTGTTTCCCTCCTTGAGTTGACACACCCACGCTGCCAGGACAGAAGTGGGTTTCTCATCCCACCCTCCCACGTTTTCCCCATGGTCGCGCAGAAAGAACCATAGGTCAGCCCGTGGGGTGTACCCTCTCTCTCTAGCTGGGGAACATTGGGCTCTGACTTTGGGGGTTGTGACTCACACTGGTGCGATGTGGGAACTGTTCCTCCTCACCTCCTCCCTCATCTCCCTCATCTCCTCTTTGAGTTCCTTGACCACAGCAGAGATATGAGCCTGCATTGGGCCATTGATCACACTCTCATAATTTCTAAGCTTGTTGGCAACAGAACCCACTGTGTCTCGGTTGATATCAGCATCAATCGTTGCAATGAAGGTGGTATATTGAGATGGCTCTAGATTTGTCAGACTTCACAACATTTGCCCTGTGCACCTGACCTTGTCAGGGTCATTATCCTGCTTTCCATCCCTCCCAAAGAGTACCTCCAATACTGCCACTTCACTCAACTGTTGGATCCCTTCCTCGAGAGTCTTCCAGCGCATTCTATGGTGGTGCTCCTGCATTCTTGCCCTGTGGACAAACCTCTCTCTGACACTTGTAAAAGCCGCACCCAGAGGGAAAGGGTCCCTGGCTCTCTTACAAAGATCTGATTCATACCTGAGTCCTGGGTCAAGGGTCCCAGATTCCTCGCCTCACCACCATCCAGCTGGACGCCTGTACCCATAAGGTCTCAGACCCAAAGTAGCCAGGTTGTATAAGCCTCATGACCCCGTCGTACAATGTCTTTGTGCAGATTACAGAGACTTTTGTACATCAGTGACTCAGTGATGATTGCAACCTCTGGCTCCCTTGTGGGTTGTGAGGGCCCTCCCCTATCTGGGTGCTCTGCTTTCATCTTAGATCTCCTTGTTTCTACAGGAGCAACTGCTGCTGGCTGTGACTGCCTTTGCAGTTCAGCTGGAACCTGGACATTGCTGAGAGAGAGAAGTGGCCAAACCTCTACCTTTATACGGATTCTTGGATGGTAGCCAATGCTCTGTGGGGCTGGCTGGAAAGGTGGAAAAAGGCCAACTGGCAGCGTAGAGGAAAGTCAATCTGGGCTGCTGATGAATGGAAAGACATTGCCACTCAGGTGGGGAAGCTACCTGTGAAAGTCTATCTTAGATGCCCATGTCCCCAAGAATCAGGCTAATGAGTAACACCGAAACAATGAACAGGTAGATCAAGCAGCAAAAATACAGGTGTCGAAGATAGACTTAGATTGGCAAAAAAAGGGGGAGTTGTTCCCAGCTCCATGGGCCCATGATGCTTCAGGTCATCAGGGCAGAGATGCCACCTATAAGTGGGCACGAGTCCGAGGGGTGGATTTAACCATGGACAGTATTTCTCAGGTTATCCATGACTGTGAGACGTGTGCTGCCATCAAGCAGGCCAAGCGAGTGAAGCCCCTGTGGTATGGTGGGTG
>NW_005054845.1:40778-47148 GCF_000277835.1 Geospiza fortis
CCCCCCCCCCTTAATTTCAAATTTATAACAATTTGGAGGAAGGGGGTTTACATTATTCCATTTCAGGGGAGGCTCCTGCCTTCCTTAGCAGACACCTCTCTTTCCAAACCGAGACAACTTTAATCAGCTCTTACAACTTGGTGTTCTAATTTGATACAGTATCAGTGCCAATAAGAAAGGTGGATTCCCTCCTCCTGTCTTCCAACAAACATGAAAACTAAAACATTCTAGTCCCTTTGTTCAATGAATATGGAAATCAATCAGATTCCATGCAATTCAACAATAGTTATGCAGTCTTCTGGAATTTAAACATGCTGTGTTTTCAAAAAAAAATTTTCCCAAAATTTTGTATATGGCAAAAATTGAATTCTCAACTGAAATTAAAAGTTTTAAAATGGAACACACATTATCTTCCCTGAAATTTCTCTTAACCCAACTACTAATAAAAATATGATCTTCATCATAATGACAGAAAGGGAGGAGTGTTAAAGAGGAAGGAAGTTCCAATATCACAGAATCACAGAATGACTAGGTTGGAAGAGACCTTAAAGATCCTCGAGTCCAACCCATGCCCTAAACACCTTAAATAAACCATGGCACCAAGTGCCATATCCAGTCCTTTTTTTAATACATCCAGGGATGGTGACTCCACCATCTCCCCAGGCAGACCATTCCAATATTTTATCACTCTTTCTGTGAAAAAATTTTTCCTAATATCCAACCTATATTTCCCCTGACACAGCTTGAAACTGTCCCCTCTCATTCTGACATTTGTTGCCTGGAGAAAGAGACCAACCCCCATCTGACTATAACCATCTTTCAGGAAGTTGTAGAGAGTGATAAGGTCACCTCTGAGTCTCCTTTTCAACAGGCTAAACAACCCCAGCTCCCTCAGTTGTTCTTCTTAGGGCTTGTGTTCCAAGCCCCTCACCAGCCTTGTCGCTCTTCTCTGGACGTGCTCAAGCATCTCAACGTCCTTCCTAAACTGAGGGGTCCAGAACTGGACACAGTACTCAAGGTGCGACCTCACCAGTGCCGAGTACAGGGGAAGAATGACCTCCCTGCTCCTGTTGGCCACACTATTCCTGATACAGGCCAGGATGCCACTGGAACTTTGCACATTAGTGTAGCTCTGAAAGGAATTTACCACTGCTTCCTCCTATCCCCCAAGAGTCCACATGGAATATAACTCACAAGGAACAAAATAAATTTATGAATATACAACATACAAAAGGATCTAAAGAATCTTCATTTTGCTACTTTCTACAAATATTGCTACCAACAGATGTTTTGGCAATGTGGCAAAAACTGTGGAATTTGAACTCACGCTACAGTTATAATTAATACAGCTTAATATACAGCCTGTGACTATGTACCTATAGAGCCCCCTTAGTCATCAATAGAACATCCCCAGACAGTTTCTGTCTTCCTGAGGTAATTGACCAATTGATAAAGGACCCCCCCTTCCCAGCAAGGCAGCACTCAATGATGGTCTAACTGCATTCAGTCCATGATAGTTCACTGTCACTTTCCATTCTCCATTAGATATAAGCACAGGCTGTATAGGGCTACTGAAGGGTGAGTGAGTCTTGCTGACCACCCCCTAGCTCTCTGTTGAGAGCTTTTTGCAGGACAATGGACATGTGCAACATATGCACAATCCAACCTTCATAGAAACTGAGTAAGGTCACAATGCCCTTGAAGGACACGAAAGGAGAAGAACACGCTCAGAAGCAGACAGTTCAGGATGTAAAGGCAGACAAGAAAACCGCAGCAAGATGCATGAAGAAGAAAGACTAACTAAAATTAACTGAAATAATAAAATGTGTGCATAGAAGGATTTAACCAATCATGTATTAGCTTGGGGCATGAACAATAGAAAACAGTATAAATATATCTTGTTTTTGCAATAAATCGGCTTCACTTGATCATATTGATAATGGCGAGATGTCCTGTTGCTGATCCTCCGCATTTTTTGGCACCCGAACAGGGACCCGAAGATGGCTATTTCACTGCTGTGCAGAGGTTCAGTGACAGCCTTCGCGAGGCGGAGAAGCTGGTCGAAAGTATCCTCACTGCCCCAGCGAGAAGCAGAGGTGGATAAAGGAGCTCTGATTGAAGAAGAATTCATCTCGCCCTGATCAGGTATATCCTATCTAAGAGAGGGCAGAAATATGATGCTTCCACTCTGAAGGGACTTATTTAGTGGGCATGGGAACGAAACCTCATACCAGGAGCGCAGGTCGCTTTTGAGGTATCGACATGGGAAGATGTGGGTGGCATGTTGTGGGACTGTATTGCCTCGGGAGGACATAAGGCTAAAAAGGCATCTAAATATGCTATCCTGTGGAAAAACATTGTAGAGGTATTACAGGTGATGAAGGCGGAAAAGAAAGCTGCTGTAGTAGCTTGCGTTGCTTTTTCCCTGAGCCCCAATCCTGACCCACAGGCATTTCTTGCTAGTAAGTTATTTTCAACTACGTTAGACGTTCCTTCGCGCTGCCCAGGACCCTGTAGCCAGGTTCCACTAACCAAAGAGGAACTCAAAACCTCAGGACCCTCAGATGAGAAACAGAGTCAGGAAGCTGCCTCCCTTGGAGATTCCAGCTGCCAACCCAAGAATAAAAGTATTCAGGAAAAGGGAGTAGCTGGTGGTGAAGTGTTAGAAATAACACACTCATCATCTGAAGATGAGGCTGAAGAAGAAAAGACAGATTCAGAATCTGCCTCGGTAGAGGAGGAATTAAAAGCTTTGGTAGACAATTTGCAGAAGTTAGTAATTCAACAAAGCAATTGAGTTGCTCCCCAAAAGGGCTATTCTTTTGAAAGGAGGGAGCTGCCAGTTATTTTGAGCTCTGAAAGGGCTCTCGATGAGCGGAGGGGGAGGAGGATACCCCCCTCGACCGTGGAAGTTCGGGAGTTAGAGCTAGATCCCAAAATAGAAACAGCACAAAAAAGAAAGTCGAAAGGAGTTATTACTGAGGCAATAATTGACGGGACATTCTCCCCTAGTACTATAGAAGCCTTCCCTGTGGTAACCTGAGCCACAGGGAGAGGA
The DNA here is from genome assembly GCF_000277835.1 of Geospiza fortis. Lineage (NCBI taxonomy): Eukaryota > Metazoa > Chordata > Aves > Passeriformes > Thraupidae > Geospiza > Geospiza fortis. Next base: position 43,837 of record NW_005054845.1, read on the forward strand.
TGAACTCGGGGTACAGGTACTCGGAGTCCAGATGACTAACAGGAACCATTGTTTTCGTGCTTCAGTGCTCGCGCTTCAGTTCTGGGCACCTTTCCCCATCCCGACAGCACCGTTCTCCTTCCCCACCACCGAGCTGGGGGGGGCAAGTTTTGCTAGTTCAGTCCCAGTCTTTAGAAGAAGGTACATGGGGGTCTGGTGGTACAGGGTCTTCTTGTCTTGATCATTTGATGAAGAAACCCGCATCTTTGTTTAGGGGGTCTCCTTGTTGGAAAGGGGCCATATGCACAGTCCAAAGCCAGCCAGGCCGAGAGGCGGGGAGTCCAGATCCATTGTTCGGAATCAGGGGCAGAATGTCCCATGAAATTGATAGATAACTACCTATGGAGACAGGTAGCTAAGAGACACATAACTTCTCCACCCTGCACTGGCTCAACAGTTTTTTCGGTGGTCTTCTTGGCAATCGTGAGGCAGGAAAATGCAGGATTTCGGACAGACTCTCATGAGGCAGGAAAATGCAGGATTTCGGACAGAGTCCACACCTTGGTAGAGGAGGAATTAAAAGCATTGGTAGACAATTTGCAGAAGTTAGTAATTCAACAAAGCGATCGAGTTGCTCCCCAAAAGGACTATTCTTTTGAAAGGAGGGAGCTTCCAGCTACTTTGAGCTCTGAAAGGGCTCTTGACAAGCGGAGGGGGAGGCAGATACTCCCCTCAGCCACAGAAGTTCAGGAGTTAGAGCTAGATCCTGAAACAGAAACAACACCAAAAAAAAAAGTGGAAGGGAGTTATTACTGAAGCAATAATAGAGGGGACATTCTCGCCTAGTAATATAGAAGCCTTCCCTGTGGTAAGCCAAGCATGCAGGGTGAGGATGGGAGCCATTCGATTGGAAGATATTAGAAAAATTGAAAAGTGTCATTACACAATATGGCTTGAAATCTCAATTAGCACAATCGTTATTGCAATTCATTTTTACAGCAGATACCTTCATTCCAGCTGATGTTCAAACTGGTTAGGTTAATCATGCCCCCTCACCAGCAGATTCAGTTCTATAAGAATTGGGAAGGGGCATGTAAAAAAAAGGAAGCAAGACCTCGGTCTCAGGGGGACCCATTGTTTGGAATCACAGCACAACAGTTATTAGGAGAAGGTCCCTGGTCCACAGAACTGCCCAAGCCCGAAGTATTGAAGAAGTTTTGCATTTAAGCCAACAACTTGCATACAACTCGATCCTTGCATTGCCTGATGGGCTGCATACTCAGGTTTTTAGACAGATACGTCAAGGGGGAAATGAGGACTTCAGTAAATTCATAGACCGCTTGCATAGAGCTATTTATGATCATCCTGACCTGGATCCAGAAAAATACCAGAAGCTGTTTAAGATGCTTTCCTTTGACAATGCTAATGACAAGACTCAGCAGACTTTAGACATGTTGCAAAAAGAGCTGCATGGGTAGCTCAAACCTCTGGAGGACTTTACTCACTCCAATCCGCAACTCCTGGAGGCACCAGAATGGACATGGAAACCCCAGTAGACATTACCATCACTGACTCTGCAGTACATCTGGTGGAGACTAACGTAAAGGGACCCTTGGGGGGTGGGCTTAGTGCTTTCCTGTTAGGAAGGTCATCTGCAATCAAAAGGGGATTGGATATAATTCCCGGGGTTATTGATGCAGACTATCAAGGGGTTATCAAAATTATGGTTAGGACATTTTTTCCTCCTGTATCTATCCCTAAAGGATCACGAATTGCTCAACTTGTTCCTTTTAAGTCTTGTGTTCCCTGTACAGGACTGAAGGAGTGGGGAACAGGCAGTTTTGGCTCCACAGGTAACCCAGAAGTGTATTGGACAATGGACATTACGAGAGGTAAACCAGATAAGCGGGTAACCTTGACACATCCCAATGGTAATTCTATTACCAAGAGACTTACAATTGATACCGGAGCAGATGTAACAATCATTTCAAGCACTATATGGCCCAAAAACTGGCCAGTAGTCAATCCTGTTTTGGGAATTGCAGGGATTGGTGGAACCCAAGCAACTCGATTAAGTAGGGAACCCAAGCAACTCGATTACTTTCCCAGATGGAGTGAGCATAACAACACGACCCTATGTCATGCAGACTCCTGGTAATTTGTTAGGTTTAATTGGCAGGGATTTGTTAAGTCAACTGAAGGCCACAATTGTCATGCAGCCTTTTCAATAGCAGCCACTGGGAGGCAGCCAATCCTCAAATTAGCTGGACTACCGATACCCCTATATGGATTGATCAGTGGCCGCTGCCAAAGGAAAAGCTGCTCAAAGTTCAAGAGTTGGTTCAAGAACAACTTTAGGCTGGTCATATAATACCATCAACTAGCCCATGGAACATGCCTATTTTTACAATTCCAAAAAAGAGTGGGGGATGGAGGTTGTTGCACAATCTTAGAGCAGTCAGCGCAGTAATGCAGAGTATGGGAGCATTACAACCTGGACTCCCATCCCCTGTTATGTTACCTGAGTCCTGGGATTTATTGATTATTGATCTCAAAGACTGTTTTTTCACTATTCCTCTACACCCTGAGGATACCAATCATTTTGCTTTCTCAGTCCCCTCCAGCAAAAAGCAGAACCCTACAAGAGATATGAATGGGTAATTTTGCCCCAAGGGATGAACAACTCCCCCGCTATGTGCCAGGTTTACGTAGCTTGGGCATTAGAGCCGGTCTGGCAGCAATTTCCTAACTGTATCATTGTCGTAGTTTAAAAAGAAGTAAGTTTTCTGAGATATGCTGTAGCCACCAATAAGTGTTCAGATTTGAATATTAGCACCTAGTTTAGCCACTAAAGCATTAAATACGCCTCTGAGAACACAAAGGTTAAAAGCAGAGCTCTCCCCTGTCCTAGACATCCTTTTCACTAAAATCCTTTCTTTAGGATTTTTTCCTTCTGGGAAGCTGAGGTCCCGGAAACAAAAGGTAAACAGTAATTATCTGCTGCTGTTGTGGAATGCAACAGGTCAGTCTGGATTGGCCCATCTTGGATGTTTAGAAATAATGGCCAATCCAGAACTGAGAGCTCTCTCGGACACAGTCCGAGAGAGCGGGGTTTGTTATCATTCTTTACTATTCTATTCTTAGCTTAGCAAGTTTCTGAAAAGCTCTCCTGCTTTTTCTTTTTAGTATAGTTATAATAGGTGTATATATCATAGAATAATAAATCAAGCCTTCTGATAATGGAGTCAAGGATCTCGTCTATTCCTTCACCCAAAAACCCTTGTGACCACCGTCACACTCCCCTAAGAAACTCTCTTAAATTTCCAGCAGCAA
>NW_005054845.1:47203-50203 GCF_000277835.1 Geospiza fortis
CCCCCCGGAAGACAGAGAGAGAGAGAAAAGAGAGAGCCAGTGCTTGAGACTGTTATCTTGAAATTTGATATCATGTGCAAGCCGCATAGCTCAGCCTGCAGAGAAGGGACGGAGTGCAACAAGAAAAAATCTAGCCACTTGTAAGAGCTTTTAACCCCTTTTTAGACAATAAAAACTTTGAAAGCATTGACCTTTCCTAGAAAAAAAATAGAGTAAAAGATGAAAAAAGAAATAAGCAAGTAATGAAAGTCTGAGCAAAAGAAAAAGATGCTACAAAAATAAAAAAGAACCTTAAGTAGAAAAAGATGATAAAGTAGCTTTTTACTAGACTCTTTTTGTATAGCCATAAACAAAACCATGTTTCCTTGTGATACAGAAACTGCATCCAAAAAAAAGCGATAGCTCAGAGCGAAGAAAGTTCAGTGTTAGTGCCCCTCAGCCTCAGAGAGCGAACAAATTTAGGAAGGACAGGTGTCCCAAAAGTGAAACTGTACCCTTTTTAGAATAAAACAAAGCATCCTTAAAAGACAACCCTTAAAACAGCTCTAGTCCGTGTTCAGTAGTGAAAACACTGAACATGAAAAGAAAAAGTCACTATAACACAAGAAAGACTCCTCTCCTCTTAATGAATTGAAAATTGCTTATCTACAAAGTAGTGATAAACCAAAAGTCAGTAATTTAGAAGATAAATGTATTAAAATTTGGTAAAAAGAAAAAGAAATATATTTGTAAAGTTTTCATTTTCCCTGTGTGTTCCTTTTACTTATAGTTGTAGTGTAGTTAATAAAGCTTTCTTTTCTTTATTTTTAAGTAGAAGCCTGCTTTGCTTATTCCTAATCACATCTCACAGCAAAAACCAAAAAGAAAGTATTTTCATAAAGACACTAACATTACACCAGCGTCAAACCATGACAATCCTATATCATTACATGGATGATATCTTGGTAGCAGGACAGCAATTGGACTTTGAAAATGTTATAGCAAGCATGACAACTATTCTAGAAGAGAGAGGGTTGAAAATTGCCCCTAAAAAGGTACCGAGTTCAACTCCATGGAAGTATCTTGGGTGGCACAGTGATCAAGCTGTAGTGAAGCCTCAGAAGATTACCATTACTACCGAGATAAAAACTGTACATGATGTTCAAAAATTAGTAGGACATATACAATGGATTAGAACTATTTGTGGAATAACTAATGAAGAACTTAAACTGTTAATACAGCTGCTAGGTACCTCATCCAGGGCAGACGAGCGCCGATCACTGGATAGGACGCAACAACAGGCCTTGGAACACATAGCCTCAAAGGTTGCCACAACACATGCGCATCGCCTGATTGAAAGTGTCCCAGTTCAATTGATGATCATCAACCATAGCAAGGAGGGTGACCAGAATGCCAAACATCTTTTCGCATTAATTTGTCAATGGACAGAGACTTGGGCTAACCCTTTAACTATTCTGGAGTGGGTATTTTTACCTGTGCGACAGCCTAGAATCATTACCACTCAGCTAGAACTATTTGTTCAATTAATCATGAAAGGCAGGGGGAGGATACTAGAAATCTGGGGACAGGAACCGTACGTGATTGCAGTACCTTTAGACAATCGGTATCTAGAATGGGGAATTAGGCATTCTGTACTGTTACAAATAGCCCTTACTGATTATGGCGGAAGAGTTCACGACACCTATTTGCAACATCGTGTGTTGTCCTTGTTAGAGCAGCAGCATCTGGAAGACAGGTCCTGGAGATGTGAATGTCCTGTATCGGGACTAACAATCTTTACAGATGCAGGCAAATGGTCTAAAAGGGCTGCTTGTATGTGGCAGCAAAAGGGTTCATGGAATCAGCATATAATTCGTGGGGAGGTAGGAGATACATTGCAAACCTTGGAGTTGAAGGCAGTTATTTGGGCCTTTGAGAATTGGAACGATCAGGCTATTAACATTGTTTCTGATTCACTTTACATCGTTGGCTGTGTACAACGCCTTGAAAGGGCGGTAGTTAAGGAAATTATTAAGAAACATTTGTATTCACTTTTAAGCAGACTACTGAGAAATTTGAACCAACGCCAACAGGAGTATTTTATTACTCATGTTTGCAGTCATCAAAATCTCCCTGGTCTGTCTGAAGGTAACGCTCAAGCTGATCGATTGGTAGCTGCTGTCTGGCCAATGCCAACCTCTGATAAATTTCAACAAGCAAAAAATTCTCATGCCTTTTTACATCAATCCACAAAAATGTTGTTTAAACAATTTGGTATCCCTCTTACTGATGCCACTGGCATTGTACAATCCTGCCCAGATTGTCAAAGGGATGGCATTGGCTTACGCACTGGTGTTAACCCAAGAGGTACCCAACCTTTGCAATTATGACAAATGGATGTAACACATGTAGCAGAATTTGGCCAGAAGAAGTTTGTGCATGTTTGTATTGATACTTACTCTTGTGTTATATGGGCTACCCCTTTAACAGGTGAGACAGCACGTCATGTTGAGAAACATTTGTACAATTGCTTTGCAGTGTTGGGAGTCCCTTTAGCCATCAAGACGGATAATGGCCCTGCTTATTGTTCTTTAAAGTTTCAACGTTTCTGCAACTTATGGGGTATTCAACATGATACCGGTATTCCACACAACCCTACAGGCCAGGCAATTATTGAGTGCGCCCATCAGATGTTCAATCAGGCGATTATTGAGCGAGCCCATCAGATGTTCAAGGGCATGCTGCAAAAACAAAAAGGGGGAGTGATAGGGTTATCCCTGGAAGAAAGGACAGCTAAAGCTATCTTTGTATTTAATTATCTCAGAACAACAGGAGATAGGGATGAACCACCTATTCTTGTGCATGATGCCCTCATACGTAGGCCAAGTGAGGAATTACCTGACGGTATTCAAGTCATGTTTAAAAGCCCAGAAATGGGGATGTGGGATGGGCCAGCAACCGTGAAATTAATGGGAAGAGGTTACATGTGCTTACCTACAGATAAAGGAATTTGCTGGATTC
>NW_005054845.1:56410-57954 GCF_000277835.1 Geospiza fortis
GGTGTGGGAGGGGCGAGGCAGTTGCTTTATTCCAGGCAGGTGATTCGTCTCCATGGCTACGCGGTGTGATCCCTCTCGGACAAGAGATACTGTTACCGGGTGGATTTTGCCCATTATTTTCTTTCCCTTCGGCACTGTGACTGGAGCTTGCTGGCTTGCTTCTTTGCTTCTCTGCTTCTCTGCTTCTCTGCTTCTCTGGTGCTTGGGAGCCCAGAGCCAGTGTGTGCTGTGCCAGGACCCAGGAGCCGGCAGCACTCCCTTCCCTGCCGGAGACTGCCCCCTCTGCACAGCCTGATCCTCCAGTCATCCATCACTGGTGAGCTACCCAGGGCAGCAATTCCCCATCTGGTCCTGCTGTTCTCTGCCATTTCTTCAGGGCTTCTTGCCTCGAGTCTTTGCTACTCTTTGTTTTGTCATCCTGGGTGTGCCTGCCTCTGACATTCCAGCTTGCTGCTTCCGAGGTTTCCTGCTGCAGTCCATTCAATTTCACAAGGGGTACTGAGACCAGCTGCTTCGCATGAATTTGCAAAGGTAAGCCCCTTTTCTCTCTCTCACCAGCTCCCCCACCAGAACTGCATGGAGAGAGATGGCTGACCTCATGCCACAACCTCCCCTGCAGCCACAGCAGAATCATCGCACCTGCCCTGCCCAGCCGGGAGCCAACAGTGCCCCTGCTGGCTGTGACCATAAATACACCAAAGGGGAAAGTGCTTGACAGCCAAGAGAAGACTGTTGTTTGGTTTCTGGTTTTTTTTCTGCTGTTGCTGCCATTGTTGTTGTTTATTTGCCTTGTTATACATATATATACTAGTAAAGAACTGTTAGTCCTTTTCCCATATCTTTGCCTGAAAGCCCATTAATTTAAAAGTTAAAATAATTTGCAGGGAAGGGGGTCATATTTTCCATTCCAAGGGAGATTCCCACCTTCCTTGGCAGACACCTGTCTTTCAAACCAAGACACTCACCCATGCTGCTAGGACAGAAGTGGATTTTCCATCCCATCTTCTCATGTCTTTCCAATGCTCACACAGGAGGAACCACAGGTCAGCTCATGGGGTGTACCCCCTCTCCCTAGCTAGAGGATATCTGCTTCTGATAACAGGGGCTGTGAGCTGTGTTGATGAGACTTGGAGAAGATCCTCTTTAAGCTCCTTCCTGAGTTTCTGATGGGTCTCTTCAATCCTGTCTTCCAATTTCTGCATATGATTGATAAAGTCCATTTCCACAGCCAAGATTTGGGCCTGTGTTGGGGTGTGGAAAGTATCCCCATATGTCCAGAGCCTTCTTATCATAGTGTCCACTGTCTCTTTTTCCCATTCCACTGCAGTGATACTAGGAATTGGGCATACACTTGGGTTCCAAGTTGTGCAAGTTTGAGCTGCATCAGCGTTGTACATTTTACCAGGTCTGGACTCAGTGGTTTGGTCATCATTTGAGGAAAGGATCTCTAGCACAGCCAGTTCCCAGAAGCATTGGATTCCTTGCCCCATGGTCTTCCAAGGGTATTGGAATATTACCCCAATATTACCAGATGGAACGTGCCT
>NW_005054846.1:0-1535 GCF_000277835.1 Geospiza fortis
CTGAGAGCCCCTGGATCCAGGAGGGAGGTGGGAATGGGGCTGAGAGCCCCTGGATCCAGGAGGGAGCTGGAAAATGGCTGAGGTGGGGCTGGCAAATGGCTCAGGGGATTCTGAGAGCCCCCAGGCCTGGCAGGGGCTGTAAAACAGATGAGGGGGGTCTGAGAGCCCCCAGACCCAGGAGGGGGATGGCAAATGGCCGAGGGGATTCTGCCGGCCCCCAGCCCCACATGTCAGCCCTGTCCCGTCCCCGTAGGTGACCTGGCTGTCCCGGGAGTGGGCCAAGCGTGCAGCTCTGCCCTCGCACGTGGTGACCATGCTGGACAACTTCCCCACCAACCTGCACCCCATGTCCCAGCTGAGCGCCGCCGTCACCGCCCTCAACAGCGAGAGCAAATTCGCCCGCGCCTACGCCGAGGGCATCCACCGAGCCAAGTACTGGGAGGTACGGCTATGTACACCAAGATTATTTAATTTATCATTTTAATTATTTAATTAAGGGCTTGTCCGGCCCCTTGCTGCTTGACCAAAGGTGGCAGCTGTGGTGGTTTCACCTCAGAGACACCTTTGGCTGGCTGGATATTGCAGCAAAAGTGAGGGTGCCACCTCAGGGGTCTCTTCCGTGACTGATCCATCCCCAGGATGGAGCTGCCTCACATTGGGCACCAATATATTGGAATTGAATACCAATACAGCTGGGTGGGACGTGCCTGGGTTTGTCCAGCCCTTGCTGCTTGACCAAGGGTGGCAGCTGAGGTGGTTTCACCCCAGAGACACCTTTGGCCAGCTGGATCACCCCAGAGACACTTGGATGTGTGGTGTTTTCACTCCAAAGACACTTGTGGCTATCTGGATACCCCAGAGACACCTTTGGCTGGCTGGGTGTGTGCTGTTTCACTAGGATGTGTGAAGCTTCAGTTCATGCCCAGCTTCAGGGGGTAGCGCTGGGGAAGGACCCGGGATAACTGGGACAGGCTACACCCACAGCACGGGGGGGGAGCTGCTGGATTTTGGGGTGGATTTGGGCGCTGTGGGGGTCGGGGCAGCACGGTCTGACCCTGCTGCTGGCAGTTTGTGTACGAGGACGCCATGGATCTGATCGCCAAGCTGCCCTGCGTGGCCGCCAAGATTTACCGGAACCTTTACCGCGAGGGCAGCGGCATCGGGGCCATCGACCCCAACCTGGACTGGTCGCACAACTTCACCAACATGCTGGGCTACACCGACCCCCAGTTCATCGAGCTCATGAGGCTCTACCTCACCATCCACAGGTGGGAGCAGCTGGGGATGGGGAGCAGGGCTGGGGATGGGCCTGGGCTGCTCCGGGGCTGTCAGCAGGGGAGGGGTCCCTGGAGGGGCTCTGGGCTCTGCCCTATAGGGGAGGGGGCTCTGTGGGGGCTCTGGGCTCTGCCCTATAGAGGAGGGGGCTCTGTGGGGGCTCTGGGCCTCTATGGGGCTCTGTGGGGCTGTGCCCTATAGGGGGAGGGGCTCTGTGGGTGTCACCAGGAGCAGGCAGGGTTTGGCAGGGCTGGACCACG
>NW_005054846.1:2458-4408 GCF_000277835.1 Geospiza fortis
TGTCCGTGTGTCCGTGTGTCCCTGCTCCCTGTCCGTGTGTCCCTGTCCGTGTGTCCTGCTCCCTGTCCGCGTGTCCCTCCTTGCCCTGGCCGTGTGTGCCTCTCCCTACCCACATGTCCATCTGTCCCTCTCCCCATCTCCCTGTCCATGTGTCACTCTGCCATCCCTCTATCCCTGCGTCCATCTGTCCCTCTCTCCCATTCCCTGCCCTCACCCCCTCCATTCCCCCTGTCCGTCTGTCCGTCTGTCCGTGCCCTCACCCCTCCGTGCCCGCAGGAGGTGCTGCTGTGGCTCACGGACCTGCAGAAGGAGCTGGGCAAGGACGTGTCCGACGAGAAGCTGAGGGATTTCATCTGGAACACGCTCAACTCGGGCAGGGGGGGCCCCGACGTGTCCGACGAGAAGCTGAGGGATTTCATCTGGAACACGCTCAACTCGGGCAGGGTGAGCCCGGCAGCCATCCCGGGGCCCAGGGGGGCTCAGGGGCCATTTCAGGGGCTCAGGGGCTGCTCCAGGGGCTGTTCCAGGGCTCAGGGGCTGCTCCAGGGGTTATGGGGACTCAGGGGCTGTGCTGGGGCTCAGGTCCCATCCCAGGGCTCAGGGGCCGTGTCAGGGCCTGTTCCAGGGTTCAGAGTTTGTTCCAGATCCCATTCCAGGGCTCAGGGGCTGTTCCAGGGCCCATCCCAGGGTTCAGGGGCCATTCTAGGGCCTGTTCCAGGGTTCAGGGACTGTCCCATGGCTCAGGGGCTGTTCCAGGTCCCGTTCCAGGGTTCAGAGCCCATTCCAGGCCCATCCCAGGGGCTCAGGGGCTGTTCCAGTGCTCAGGTCCCATTCTAGGTCCCACCCCAGGGCTCAGGGGGCTGTGCTGGGGCTCAGGGCCCTTCCTGGGGCTGTGCTGGGGCTCAGGGCCCACCCCAGGGCTCAGGAGCCCCCCGTGCCCGCAGGTTGTGCCAGGCTATGGGCACGCGGTGCTGCGCAAGACGGACCCGCGCTACACCTGCCAGCGGGAGTTCGCCCTCAAGCACCTGCCCAAGGACCCGCTGTTCAAGCTGGTGGCTCAGCTCTACAAGATCGTCCCCAACGTGCTCCTGGAGCAGGGCAAGGCCAAGAACCCCTGGCCCAACGTGGATGCCCACAGCGGGGTCCTGCTGCAGGTGAGCCCGGGCTGCTCTGTGCCTCTGCTTGCGTCTGCGCCGTCTGTCCCTTTTCCTGGCAGTCTGTCCTTTGCTCTGTCTGTGTGTCCTTCTCCATGTCCACATCCCTCTCCCTCTTCTGTCTTTTTCTTCTGTCCATGTGTCCCTCTCCCTGTCTGTGTGTCCCTCTCTCTGGATGTCCCTTGTCCTGTCTGTCCATCCCTCTCCCTGTCTGTGTGTCCCTCTCTCTGTTCTCCTTCCTGTCTGTCTGTCCCTTGCTCCGTTTGTCCCTCTCCCTGTGTGCCCCTCTCTGTGTTCTCCATTCTGTCCGTCCCTCTCCCTGTCTGTCCCTTGCCCCGTTTGTCCCTCTCCCTGTCCGTGTGTCCCTCTTTCTGTTCTTCCTGTCTGTCCATCCCTCTCCGTGTCTGTCTGTCCCTCTCCCTGTCTGTCTGTCCCTCTCCGTGTCTGTGTCCCTCTCCCCATCCCTCTCTCCCTCCCCGTTTCTCTCTCCCTCTCCTTGCCCATTTGTCCCTCTGTCCGTCCCTCTGTCCGTCTGTCCCCTGCGTGCCCTCTCTGACGCCCGTCTGTCCCCGCAGTACTACGGCATGAAGGAGATGAATTACTACACGGTTCTCTTCGGCGTTTCCCGAGCTCTGGGCGTCCTCTCGCAGCTCATCTGGAGCCGGGCTCTGGGATTCCCCCTGGAGAGACCCAAATCCATGAGCACCAAGGGCCTCATGCAGCTCGTGGGCTACAAATCTGCCTGAAAAGGGACGGGGAAAGGGACGGGGCTCCCCCAGGGAAGAACGCCGCGCTC
>NW_005054846.1:5977-7217 GCF_000277835.1 Geospiza fortis
GGGAGGAGGAGGAGGTGAAGCTGGGTGAGCTCCGCCTTCTCCCGGGGTGGAGGGGGGGGATCCGGGGCGGGGTCGTACCGAGAAATCCACGGTGCTGGTGCGGGGGTAGCCGGGGATGCCGGGGCTGAAGCGCCAGTTGGTCTCCAGGTGGTTGAAGAGGCGCCCGTCGGTGCAGACGGCCTGGGGAGGGGGAAACGGGAGCTCAGGGGATGGAAAACCCTCCCGGGTCCAGCCCGGCCCGGGATCCCCCCCGAGCCACATCCCGGACACCTCCCAACTGCCCTGGGCACTTGCAGTGCCTGAGAGTCCTTTCCATGGGGAGATTCCAACCTGAACCTCTCCTGGAACAACCCGAGGCTGTTTTTCCTTCTCTTGGTGTTCCCTGGGAGCAGATTTTGAGCTCCCCCAGCTCTGCTCTCCCATCAGGGAGTTGTGGGGTGGAATTTCCCCCTCTGAACCTCATTTTCTCCAGGTATTCCAAAGCCTGACCACCTTTTCCAGGAGGAAATCCCTCCTGAACTTCTCCTGAAGGAATTTGGGGCTGTTCCTTCTTGACCTGGTGTTCATGAGAGCAGATCCTGTCCCTGCTCTCCCATCAGGGAGTTGTGGGGTGGAAATTCCCCTCTGAACCTCATTTTCTCCAGGCACTTCCAAAGCCTGACCACCTTTTATCCCTCCTTATGGCCACCCTGCCCCTGCCCTGGAGGAATTTGGAGCTGTTCCCTCTCACCCTGGTATTCCCTGGGAGCAGATCCTGACCCCGCTCTCCCATCAGGGACTTGTGGGGTGAAAATTCCCCCCTGATCCTCCTTCCCTGCAGGCTGAGCCCCTTCCCAGCTCCCTCAGGGTTTCTCCAGCCCCTCGTGAGCTCACCTTGACCAGGTGTGGCCGCACCAGGGTGACGATGGAGGTGTAGCGCTCCAGCACGGGCGGGAAGCCCACCTCCAGCTGGGCCTTGACGTGGCCCTGGCGCCGCGACACCACCACGGATTTCTTGCACCAGGGCACGAAGTTCTTGTAGTCCTCCACGTTGGCCACCACGTCGTACATCTCCTGCATGGAGTACCTGGGACGGAGATGGGGCTGCGGTTGGGGCTGGGCTGGGGATGGGGTCAGGGTCGGGGTTGGGGTTGGGATTGGGGTCGGGATTGGGGTCAGGGTTGTGGTTGGGGCTGGGATTGGGGTCAGGGTTGTGGTTGGGGCTGGGATTTGGGATGAGGCTGGGGTTAGGATGGGGGTC
>NW_005054846.1:8256-10024 GCF_000277835.1 Geospiza fortis
GGCACCGGGACGTGCGGCAGCCCCAGCAGCACCTTGGGGCCCTTCCTGAGCATCCCAAATCCCTCCTGAGCTTCCCAAATCCCTCCCAGGTTTCCCAAATGCCTCCAGGGCTTCTCAGGTCCCTTCCAGGGCTTTCCAAATCCTTTCCAGGGTTTCCCAAATCCTTTCTAGGGTTTCCCAAATCCTTTCCAGGGTTTCCCAAATCTCTCCAGAGCTTCAGCTGCCCAAGTCCCTTCCAGGCCATCCCAAATCCCTCCAGGGTTTCCCAAATCTCTCCAGAGCCTCGCAGGCCCCTTCCAGAGCTTCCCAAATTCCTACAGAGCTTCTCAGGTCCCTCCCAGAGCATCCCAAATCCTTCCAGGGCTTCCCAGGTCCCTCCAGAACTTCCCAGGTTCCTTCCAGAGCCTCGCAGGCCTCTCCAGAGCTTCCCAAATCCTTTCTAGGGTTTCCCAAATCCTTTCTAGGGTTTCCCAAATCCTTTCTAGGGTTTCCCAAATCCTCTCCAGAGCTTCCCAAATCCTTTCTAGGGTTTCCCAAATCCCTTCCAGATCTCCTCAGGTCCCTTCCAGGGCATCCCAAGTCCCTCCAGACCATCCCCAGCCCATTCCCACCTGGTCTGGGTCCCTTCCCAATCAGCTCAGATCCTTCCAGGCCTTCCCTGGTCCCTTCCAGACCATCCCAAACCCCTCAGACCATCCCAAACCCCTCAGACCATCCCAAACCCTTTCCAGACAGCCTTGGGTCCCTTTCTGACCTTCCCAAACCCTTTCAGACCAATCCAGGTCCCTTCCAGACCATCCCAAACCCCATCCAGACCAGCTCAGGCTCTCTCCAGACGTGCCCAGGTCCCTTCCACACCTCTCCAAACCTCTTCACACCATCCCAGGTCCCTTCCAGACACCCTTGGGTCCCTTTCTGACCTTCTCAACCCCATTCACACCATCCTAGGTCCCTTCCAGACCAGCTCAGGGTCTCTTCAGACTTGCCCAGGTCCCTTCCAGACCATTCCAACTCCCTTCACACCATCCCAGGCCCCTTCCTGACCTTCCCCAAACCTCTCCAGACCACCCCAGGTCCCTTCCAGACCAGCTCAGGCTCTCTCCAGACGTGCCCAGGTCCCTTCCACACCTCTCCAAACCTCTTCACACCATCCCAGGTCCCTTCCAGACACCCTTGGGTCCCTTTCTGACCTTCTCAACCCCATTCACACCATCCTAGGTCCCTTCCAGACCAGCTCAGGGTCTCGCTCTCCCCGGCCGTGCCCGGGTCCCTTCCACACCTCTCCAAACCTCTTCACACCATCCCAGGTCCCTTCCAGACACCCTTGGGTCCCTTCCTGACCTTCCCCAAACCCCCCCAGACCATCCCAGGTCCCTTCCAGACCATTCCAAGCCCCTTTTAGACCATCCCAGGTCCCTCCCGGTCCCTCCCGTGCCGGTCCCCCCCGGTGCCCGGTGCCGGTGTGATGCCAGCGCTGCAGCTGCCAGGAGGAGGAGGAGGAGGAGGAGGAAGGCCGGGAACCCCGACGCGGGGACAGCCAATCCCGGTGCCCGGTGCCGGTACAGGCGCAGATCCCGCCCTCCCCACGGGAGTTTGGGAATTGTCCCCACCGGGTGCCCGTGGCACGGTGCCCGAGCAGAGGTCACGGCCGCGGGGACACAGCCGGGCGGCCTCGGCGCTGTCGCCTCTCCCGGTGACACCGACCCACCGCGGCTCGGTTCCGCCGTGACCCCCGGTACCGGTGGGCCCCGCCCCCCGCCCGGGGCCC
>NW_005054846.1:11181-12319 GCF_000277835.1 Geospiza fortis
ATGGGACCCCTGACCCTGGAACGGGAGAATCCTGGAGACGGGAGTCTCAGAACCGGGAACGGGAGAGCCCCGGGGATAGGACCCCTGACCCTGGAACGGGAGAATCCCGAGAACGGGAGCCTCAGAACCGGGAACGGGAGAGCCCCGGGGATGGGACCTCCGGGCCAGGAACGGGAGAATCCCGAGAACGGGAGCCTCAGAACCGGGAACCGGAGAGGGCCGGGGATGGGAGCGCTGGATCAGGAACGGGAGAGCCCCGGGGATGGGACCCCCGACCCTGGAACGGGAGAATCCCGGGAATGGGAGTCTCAGAACCGGGAACGGGAGAGCCCCGGGGATGGGACATCCCGACCCTGGAACGGGAGAAGCCCAGGGTTGGGACACCCGGATCAGAAGCAGGAGATTACAGGAATGGCAGAACCCCGGGAATGGGAGAATCCTGGGAATGGGATCCCCTGGCCCTGGAACAGGAGAATCCCAGGAATGGGAGAACCTCGGGATTGGGAGAACCCCAGGAACGGGATCCCCCAGCCCTGGAATGGCAGAACTCCGGGAATGGGAGAACCCTGGGAATGGCTGAACCCCGTTCCGGCTGTGTCCCCCGTGACTGTCACTCCGCGTTCCAGCTGTGTCACTGTCACCTCTCCCTGTGTCCCCTGTTACCCCTCACTGTGTCCCCATCGCTGTCACCCCTTGTTCCAGCTGTGTCCCTGTCACTGTCCCCGCCATTCCAGCTGTGTCCCTGTCACTCCTTATTCCAGCTGTGTCCCCATCACGGTCACCTCTCCAAGTTCCACAAGCTCTTCATCGCCCACAATCTTGGCAGCTTTTTGACCTTTCAGTTTTTCTACATCCTTTCTAACCTGGAGGCTCAAAAGGAACTTGTCAGCTCACAGAGCAGTGAGTCATGTCAGAGTTCGCTGTGTCCCGGCCCCGTTCCAGCTGTGTCACCGTCCCCTCTGTGTCCCCGCAGCCCCCTCTGGTCCAAGCCATCTTTAACCGGGATGTGGAGGAGGTTCGGTCGCTGCTCAATCAGAAGGAGAACATCAATGTGCTGGTGAGGGCCCTGCTGCTGCTGCTGCTGCTGCTGCTGCCAAACCTCACCCAGGGCTCCCCCGATCCCTGCCCTCCCCCTCCC
>NW_005054846.1:13255-13418 GCF_000277835.1 Geospiza fortis
CCGTCACCGGGTCGCCATAGCGCCGGGTACGTCAAGGGGCGGGGCGAGGCGACACCTCCCGAGCGAGGGGTGATGGGAGTTGTAGTCGGAGGGTGCGCGGGGCATGATGGGAAGTGTAGTGCGGGACGGGGTTGCGGCTGCGCCGGGATCGGAAACCAACCGG
>NW_005054846.1:13501-18038 GCF_000277835.1 Geospiza fortis
CGGAGCCGGGCTCTGCCTCAGGGGGCGCCCGGCCCCGCCTCCCATGTGTGCCCTCGGTCGGTGGGTCCGGAGAGGGACGGGGTCCCGGTACCGGCCCCGCTCCGACCCGGGCAGAGGAGACGAGAGACCGGGAACACGGAACCTGCGGGAGCTGTGCGGCCCCGTGCCGCCCAGGACAGCCCAGCACATCCCAGTACCGCCCCAGTACGGGCCCAGTTCAGCCCAGTGCCTCCCAGTGCAGCCCAACACACCCAGGGCCTCCCAGCACATCCCAGTACAGCCCAGCACATCCCAGTTCAGTATTACCCAGTGGGCAACCAGTCCCATCCAGTTCATCCCGGCACATCCCAGCACATCCCAGTTCATCCCAGTGCCTCCCAGTACAGTCCAGCGCAGCCCTGGGCCTCCCAGTGTCTCCCAGTTCAGCCCAGTCCAGCTCGGCATTACCCAGTGCCAACCAGTCCCACCCAGTACAGCCATCCCAGTTCATCCCAGCACATCCCAGTTCTGCTCAGAGGGATGGAGGTGGGAAATGAGACCCCCGGGACCCCCTGGGACCACCTGGGATGGGATTCCCTCTGGAGAGACCCCACAGGGGGATGGAGGTGGCACAGGGGACCCCTGGGACCCTCTCCCACCACCCCACCACTCTTCGGGCTGGGGGAGCCGCTGTCCCGGCCCCCGCAGGTGTCACCGCCAGCCGCTCGTGGATGTGATTCCCAATGGGAACATCCCAGAGCAGAAACCCCCAGGACCCCCGGGATTACCGGCAACCCCTCATGGATTCCCACCGGGCACAGCCCAGACCAGCGACCCCCGGGACCCCCGGTGTTACCGACACCCCTCATGGATTTCATTCCCACCGGGCACAGCCCAGACCAGCGACCCCCGGGACCCCCGGTGTTACCGACACCCCTCATGGATTTCATTCCCACCGGGCACAGCCCAGACCAGCGACCCCCGGGACCCCCGGTGTTACCGACACCCCTCATGGATTTCATTCCCACCGGGCACAGCCCAGACCAGCGACCCCCGGGACCCCCGGTGTTACCGACACCCCTCATGGATTTCATTCCCACCGGGCACAGCCCAGACCAGCGACCCCCGGGACCCCCGGTGTTACCGACACCCCTCATGGATTTCATTCCCACCGGGCACAGCCCAGACCAGCGACCCCCGGGACCCCCGGTGTTACCGACACCCCTCATGGATTTCATTCCCACCGGGCACAGCCCAGACCAGCGACCCCCGGGACCCCCGGTGTTACCGACACCCCTCATGGATTTCATTCCCACCGGGCACAGCCCAGACCAGCGACCCCCGGGACCCCCGGTGTTACCGACACCCCTCATGGATTTCATTCCCACCGGGCACAGCCCAGACCAGCGACCCCCGGGACCCCCGGTGTTACCGACACCCCTCATGGATTTCATTCCCACCGGGCACAGCCCAGACCAGCGACCCCCGGGACCCCCGGTGTTACCGACACCCCTCATGGATTTCATTCCCACCGGGCACAGCCCAGACCAGCGACCCCCGGGACCCCCGGTGTTACCGACACCCCTCATGGATTTCATTCCCACCGGGCACAGCCCAGACCAGCGACCCCCGGGACCCCCGGTGTTACCGACACCCCTCATGGATTTCATTCCCACCGGGCACAGCCCAGACCAGCGACCCCCGGGACCCCCGGTGTTACCGACACCCCTCATGGATTTCATTCCCACCGGGCACAGCCCAGACCAGCGACCCCCGGGACCCCCGGTGTTACCGACACCCCTCATGGATTTCATTCCCACCGGGCACAGCCCAGACCAGCGACCCCCGGGACCCCCGGTGTTACCGACACCCCTCATGGATTTCATTCCCACCGGGCACAGCCCAGACCAGCGACCCCCGGGACCCCCGGTGTTACCGACACCCCTCATGGATTTCATTCCCACCGGGCACAGCCCAGACCAGCGACCCCCGGGACCCCCGGTGTTACCGACACCCCTCATGGATTTCATTCCCACCGGGCACAGCCCAGACCAGCGACCCCCGGGACCCCCGGTGTTACCGACACCCCTCATGGATTTCATTCCCACCGGGCACAGCCCAGACCAGCGACCCCCGGGACCCCCGGTGTTACCGACACCCCTCATGGATTTCATTCCCACCGGGCACAGCCCAGACCAGCGACCCCCGGGACCCCCGGTGTTACCGACACCCCTCATGGATTTCATTCCCACCGGGCACAGCCCAGACCAGCGACCCCCGGGACCCCCGGTGTTACCGACACCCCTCATGGATTTCATTCCCACCGGGCACAGCCCAGACCAGCGACCCCCGGGACCCCCGGTGTTACCGACACCCCTCATGGATTTCATTCCCACCGGGCACAGCCCAGACCAGCGACCCCCGGGACCCCCGGTGTTACCGACACCCCTCATGGATTTCATTCCCACCGGGCACAGCCCAGACCAGCGACCCCCGGGACCCCCGGTGTTACCGACACCCCTCATGGATTTCATTCCCACCGGGCACAGCCCAGACCAGCGACCCCCGGGACCCCCGGTGTTACCGACACCCCTCATGGATTTCATTCCCACCGGGCACAGCCCAGACCAGCGACCCCCGGGACCCCCGGTGTTACCGACACCCCTCATGGATTTCATTCCCACCGGGCACAGCCCAGACCAGCGACCCCCGGGACCCCCGGTGTTACCGACACCCCTCATGGATTTCATTCCCACCGGGCACAGCCCAGACCAGCGACCCCCGGGACCCCCGGTGTTACCGACACCCCTCAATCCCTCCCAATCCCTCCAAATCCCATCCCAGTCCCTCCCAATCCCATCCCAGTCCCTCCCAGTCCCTCCCAGCTCAGGGCTGTCCCCCCTGCAGGACCAGGAACGCCGGACCCCTCTCCACGCTGCTGCCTACATCGGAGACGTTGCAATCCTCGAGCTGCTCATCCTGTCAGGTGGGGGCCAGAACCCCAAAATCACCCCAAAATCACCCCAAAATCACCCCAAAATCACCCCAAAAACCTGGGGAGGGCAGCAGGAAGGACTCTGACCCCACAAAACCACCCCGAGCTCATGGGGGGGATGCTCCGACAGTTAATCCCCTAAAATGTGGAAAATCCCCTAAAATCTGTGGGGGTCCCAGAGAAAATCCCCTAAAATCTGTGGGAATCCGGAAAATCCCCTAAAATCTGTGGGGATCTGGAAAATCCCCTATAATTTGTGGATCCCAGAGAAAATCCCCTAAAATCTGCGGGAATCTGGAAAATCCCCTAAAATCTGTGGATCCCAAACACTTGATCCCAGAGATCCCATTTTGGGGTTGCCTTTGGGGTGCAGGGAGCCCCTGTTGGGTTTTAGGGATGCTTTTGGGATTCAGGCTGTCCCCATTGAATTTTGGGGATACCTTTGGCGTGGAGAGTTTCCCTGTTATGTTTTGGGGATGCTTTTGGGATTCAGGGTGTCCCCATTGGGTTTTGGGGATGGTTTTGGGGTTCAGGCTGTCCCCTTTGGGTTTTGGGGATGGTTTTGGGGTGCAGAGTGTCCCTGTTATATTTTGGGGATGGTTTTGGGGTTCAAAGTATCTCCGTTGGGTTTTTGGGGTACTCTTGGGGTTCAGGGTATCCCCATTGGGATTTGGGGATTCCTTTGGGATGCAGAGTGTCCCTGTTATGTTTTGGGGTTGCTTTTGGGGTACTGAGAGCCCTTGTTGGGATTTGAAGATTCCATAAAACTCCCACCAAAATAAACAAAATTTTATCACGTTTCCTCTCCATCTGCAGAACCCCGTGGGGATTTGGGATTTTTTCCCTGCCTCTTGTGGGGGTTCTGGGCAGCAAGGAGGGGCAGCTTTGGGGTTTTTTTGGGGTGCTGAGGCGCCGTGTGTGTCCCCCACAGGTGCTAACGTGAACGCCAAGGACACGGTGTGGCTGACGCCGCTGCACCGCGCCGCGGCCTCGCGCCACGAGGTGAGGGGGGAGAGGGGAAATTCCTGTGGGGAAAGGGGGAAAAAATGGGATTTTCTGCTCCCCTTTCCCTCCTCTGGGGTTTGGGGAATGCAGGAAGTTCTGGGGAGAGCTGGGAAAAAAATCCTCTTTGGAAAAACTGCAATCCCAGGGTGGGAAATCTCAAAGTGGGAAATCTCAAAGTGGGAAATCTCGAAGTGGGAAATCCCAGAGTGAGAAATCCTGGAGTGGGAAATCCCACAGCAGGGATATCCCAGAGCAGGAAATCCCAGAGCCGGAAATCCCAGAGTGGGAAATCCCACAGAAGGATATCCCAGAGCGGGAAATCCCAGAGCCGGAAATCCCAGAGTGGGAAATCCCACAGAGGGAAATCCCAGAGCGGGAAATCTCAGAGTGGGAAATCCCAGAGTGCAAAATCCCAGAGGTAGAAATCTCACAGAGGGAAACCCCACTGGGATGTGGGGACGCCGGCTCTGGGATCCCCAGGATTTGGGGTCTGGAGCCTTTCCCCGCCGTGGCACCCCACAGAAAGCCCTCCAGCTGCTCCTGAAGCACTCGGCCGCG
>NW_005054846.1:18396-19338 GCF_000277835.1 Geospiza fortis
ACAGGCAGGGACATGAGGGTGGGCAGGGGTGGGCAGGGACATCGGGTGGGCAGGGACATTGGGGTGGGCATGGACAGGGACATCGGGGTGGCACGGCCATCAGAGTGGCCCTGCTCACGCCGTCCCCGCGCCCCACAGATGGTGAACCTGCTGCTCAACAAAGGTGCCAGCCCCAGCACGTGTGACAAGAAGGACCGGCAGCCCCTGCACTGGGCGGCCTTCCTGGGTAGGGGCTCCGTGCTGCTTTCACCTCCCTCTCCTGCTCTCCCACTCCCTCTCTCCCTCTCTCCCATCCTTTCCCTCCACCTGTCCCACTCCTCCTCCCATCTCTCCCTTTTCTCCATCTCTTGCATCCCTTCTTGCTATTTCCCCCCCCATTCCTTCTCCCCATCTCCCTCATTTCCTCTTCCCATCTCTGCCATCCCTCCTCTCCCTCTCTCCCATCCCTTCCCTCCATTTCTCCCATTTTTCTCTCCATCTCTCCCCTATTCCTTCTCTCCACCTCTCCCTCCTCTCCCCCATTTTTCTCTCAATTTCTCCCATTTCCTTCATCCATCTTCTCCATTCCTCTTCTCCGTCTCTCCCTCCTCTCCATCTCTCCTGTTCCTCTTCTCCACCTCTCCATCCCCTCTCTCCCTTCCTCACCAATCCCTCCCTATTTCCCATCTCCCTGGTGTCCCCATTGTCCCCGTTGTCCCTCTTGTCCCCATTGTCCCTGGTGTCCCTGTTGTCCCTGGTGTCCCCGGTGTCCCCATTGTCCCTGTTGTCCCCATTGTCCCCGTTGTCCCCGGTGTCCCCGGTGTCCCCATTGTCCCCGTTGTCCCTGTTGTCCCCGTTGTCCCCATTGTCCCCG
Source organism: Geospiza fortis (assembly GCF_000277835.1). Taxonomy (NCBI): domain Eukaryota; kingdom Metazoa; phylum Chordata; class Aves; order Passeriformes; family Thraupidae; genus Geospiza; species Geospiza fortis. Next base: position 19,250 of record NW_005054846.1, read on the forward strand.
TTGTCCCCGTTGTCCCCATTGTCCCCGTTGTCCCCGTTGTCCCCATTGTCCCCGTTGTCCCCGTTGTCCCCATTGTCCCCGTTGTCCCC
>NW_005054846.1:19436-29060 GCF_000277835.1 Geospiza fortis
AGTTCGTGCGTCACCTCCTCAGGCTGGGGGTGGAGGTGAGAGCCCAGCGCCTGCCCGGGGCTGGCAGAGGTGGCACAGGAGCTGCACAGGTGGTGGCAAGAGCTTTGGGTGGTGGCAGAAACCTTGGTGGTTCCCAAAGTCCCAAATCCTTTGGATTTCATCGTTCCCACAGATCCAAATTCTGTCACCCTGAGCAGCCCTGGGTGGTTCTCAGCTGCCTTTTTCCCTCCTAAATCCCAAATCTTGTGGGCTTTGCTCCTCACAAAGTCCAGTGGACCAAATTCCTTCCCCCTGGGTGGTTCTTGGTTGCCTTTTCCTGTCTAAATCCCAAATCCTGTGGATTTCATCGTTTCTGCAGATGCAAATTCCATCACCTTGAGCAGTGACAGAAGCCCTGGGTGGTTCTCAGCTGCCTTTGCCCCTCCTAAATCCCAAATCCTGTGGGTTTCGTTCCTCACAAAGTCCAAGGAAACAAATTCCTTCCCTCTGTGTGGTGACAGAAGCTTTGGGTTCTCCTCATCCACCTTTCCCCATCTGGAACCCCCAAACCCCACAGATCCCACACACCCCATGGACCCCACAGCCCCTGTTGACCCCACAGCTCCCCCAGAGCCCCTGCAGACCCCATGGACCCCAATGCCCCCACAAACCCCACAGATCCCATTGACCCCATGGATCCCACAGCCCCCACAACCACCACAGACCCTGTTGACCCCACAAACACCACAGCTTCCACAGACCCCACGGATCCCATAAACCCCACAGATCCCATGGATCCAATGGACCACACAGACCCCAGGGATCCCATGCACCCCATGGACCCCACAGACCCCCACAGCCCCCGTGTGTCCTACAGACCCCACAAACCCCAGAGCCCCCACAGACCCATGCACACCACAGCCCCCACGGACCCCACAAACCCCATAGCCTCCACAGACCCCATGGACCCCACAGACCTCAGGGACCCCACAGACCCTGTTGACCCCACAAACCCCACAGATGTCACAGACCCCACGGATCCCATAAACCCCACAGATCCCATGGATCCAATGGACCACACAGACCCCAGGGATCCCATGCACCCCATGGACCCCACAGACCCCCACAGCCCCCGTGTGTCCTACAGACCCCAAAAACCCCAGAGCCCCCACAGACCCCATTGACCCCACAGCCCCCAGAGACCCCCGCATGTCCCGCAGATCGATGAGCCCAACTCCCGCAGATCCCATTGACCCCACAAACCCCTCAGACCCCACAAACCCCTGCACGTCCCACAGATCGACGAGCCCATTGACCCCACAAACCCGTCAGACCCCACAAACCCCACACCCTTGCGTGTCCCGCAGATCGACGAGCCCAACTCGTTCGGGAACACGGCACTGCACATCGCCTGCTACATGGGGCAGGACGCGGTGGCCAACGAGCTGGTCAACGTGGGCGCCAACGTCAACCAGCCCAACGAGAAGGGCTTCACCCCCCTGCACTTCGCCGCCGTCTCCACCAACGGCGCCCTGTGCCTCGAGATCCTCGTCAACAACGGCGCCGACGTCAACTTCCAGGTGGGCACCTCGGGGTTGGGTTGTGGGATCTTGGGGTGAAGTTCCAGGTGGGCACCTCGAGGTCTTGGGGTGAACTTCCAGGTGGACACCTCGGGGTCTTGGGGTGAACTTCCAGGTGGGCACCTCGGGGTTTTGGGGTCAACTTCCAGGTGGGCACCTCAGGGTTTTGGGGTGAACTTCCAGGTGGGCACCTGGGGGTTGGGTTGGGGTTGGGTTGGGGTTGGGGTTGGGGTGTGGCTCCAGATGTGGAATCCTCAGGGTTTGGGGTTGGAGGGATGGGGAAGGTGTTGGGGTGGGGTTACAGGTATGAGATCCTTGGGGATTTGGGGTCAGGGAAGGTGTTGGGGTGTGGCTCCAGGTGAGGCAACTCAGGGTTTGGGATTGGGGGGTGTTGGGGTGTGGTTCCAGGTGAGGGAATTGAGGTTTGGGGTCAGGGAAGCTGTTTGGTTTTTTTGGGGTGGTTTTGGGTTTTGGGGTGTGGCTGAGCCCCTCCTGGTGGCGTTGAGTAGTTTTGGGGTTTTTTAGGTGGTTTTGGGTTTTGGGGTGTGGCTGAGCCCCTCCTGGGGGTGTTGTTGTGGTTTTTGGGGTGATTTTGGGGTTTGGGGTTTTTGGAGTGGTTTTGGGGTGTGGCTGAGCCCCTCCTGGGAGCGTCGTTGCGTTTTTGGGATGTTATTGGGTTTTTGGGGTGGTTTTGGGTTTTTGGGTGGTTTGGGGTGTGGCTGAGCCCTTTCTGGGGATGTTGTTGGGTTTTTTGGGGTGGTTTTGGGTTTTGGGATGTGGCTGAGCCCCTCCTGGGAGTGTTGTTGGGTTTTTGGGGTGGTTTTGGGTTTTTAGGATGTTTTTGGGGCGTTTTTGGGGCGCTTTTGGACTTTCGGGTAGGTTTTGGGGTGGTTTTGGATTTTTGGGGTGTTTTTGGGGTGTTTTTGGGGTGTGTCTGAGCCCCTCCTGGGGTTCCTGCAGAGCAAGGAAGGGAAGAGCCCCCTGCACATGGCGGCGATCCACGGACGGTTCACGCGCTCGCAGATCCTCATCCAGAACGGTCGGTGGGACCTTCCTGGCCGATCCCAAATTTTCCTGGAGCTTCCAGGCCCTCCTTGGGGCTCAGGGAGGAGCTTCAGACCTTCCCAAGTCGTCACCCAGAATCCCCAGCGGGGCTCTTGCGGTGTTTTTTCCCAACATTCCTGTCACAAAATTGGAATATTCCCATCAGATCTTTCAGTATTCCAGTATTTTCCCCAATATTCCCATCAAATCTTTCAATATTCCAATGTTTTTCCAATGTTCCTGTCAAATCCTCCAATATTCCCATCAGATCCTCCAAAATTCCTGCCAGATCCTACAAAATTCCCATCACATCTTTCAATATTCCGATTTTTTTCCCAATATTCTCATCAGATCCTTCAATATCCCAATATTTTCCCCAAATATTCCCATCAAATCTTTCAATATTCCATGATTTTCTCAATATTCCCATCAGATCCTCCAATATTCCAATATTTGGCCCAAATTTCCTGCCAGATCCTCCAAAATTCCAGCATTCATCCCAAAATTCCCATCAGATCTGCCAAAATTCCAGGATTTTCCCCAAAATTCCCATCAGATCTTTAAATATTCCAATATTTTCCCCAATATTCCTGCTAACATCCTCCAGAATTCCAGGATTTTGGATCTGGGGCCATCCCTGGGATGGGAATTTGGGGATTTTGAGTGTGAGGGTGTCCCTGGTTTGGAAATTCTGGGATTTTGGAGCCTGGAGTGGGAATTTTGGGATTTTGGATCTGGGGTGAGAATTCTGGGATTTTGGATATGGGGCTGCCCCTGGTTTGGTAATTCCAGGATTTTGGAGCCCAGAACCTTCTCAAGGGTGGGAATTCCGGAGTTTCAGACCCCATATCCATCCCTGGGTGTGGGAATTCCGGGATTTTGGATCTGGGGTGAGAATTCTGGGATTTAGGAGCCCGGAATCTTCTCTGGGATGGGAATTTCCAGGATTTTGGAGCCTGGATCCGTTCCTGGAGTGGAAATTCTGGGATTTTGAATCTGGGGCTGTCCCTGGTTTGAAAATTCCTGGATTTTGGAGCCTGGAGTGGGAATTTGGGGATTTGGGAGCCCAAAGCCCTCCCTTGGGTGGCAATTCTGGGATTTGGGAGCCTGGATCTGTGCCTGGGGTGGAAATTCCGGGATTGCTGGATCTGGGGTGGAAATTCCGCGATTTGGGAGCCCAGATCTGTCCCTGGGGTGGGAATTCCGGGATTGTTGGATCTGGGGTGGAAATTCCACGATTTTTGAGCCCAGATCTGTCCCTGGTCTGGATATTCCGGGATTGTTGGATCTGGGGTGGGAATTCTCAGACCCCATATCCATCCCTGGGTGTGGGAATTCCGGGATTTTGGATCTGGGGTGAGAATTCTGGGATTTAGGAGCCCGGAATCTTCTCTGGGATGGGAATTTCCAGGATTTTGGAGCCTGGATCCGTTCCTGGAGTGGAAATTCTGGGATTTTGAATCTGGGGCTGTCCCTGGTTTGAAAATTCCTGGATTTTGGAGCCTGGAGTGGGAATTTGGGGATTTGGGAGCCCAAAGCCCTCCCTTGGGTGGCAATTCTGGGATTTGGGAGCCCGGATCTGTGCCTGGGGTGGGAATTCCGGGATTGCTGGATCTGGGGTGGGAATTCCGCGATTGCTGGATCTGGTCTGGATATTCCGGGATTGTTGGATCTGGGGTGGGAATTCCGCGATTTGGGAGCCCGGATCTGTGCCTGGGGTGGGAATTCCCAGCGGAATTCCGGGGTTTCGGATCCCGGAACGTTCCGGAGCAGAGCAGAGCCTGTCCCTTGCAGGCAGCGAGATCGACTGCGCTGACAAGTACGGCAACACGCCCCTGCACGTCGCTGCTAGATACGGCCACGAGCTGCTAATTAGTACGTTAATGACCAATGGTGCTGACACTGCCAGGTGAGCCCGCGCTGCCCCTTCCGGAACCTTCTGGGGGGGGGCCTGGGAGGGTTTCCAGAATGTTCTGGGCTCCTGCTGGGTCCTGGAGGGGTTCTAGGGGAGTTCTGGAAGGGTTTCCAGAATGTTCTGAGTGGGTCCTGGAAGGGTTCCTAAAAGGTCCTAGGAGAGTCCTGGAAGGGTTTCTAGAATGTTCTGGGTCCTGGAAGCGTTCCTAAAGGGTCCTGGGAGGGTCCTGGAAGGGTTCCTAAAAGGTCCTAGGAGAGTCCTGGAAGGGTTTCTAGAATGTTCTGGGTCCTGGAAGCGTTCCTAAAGGGTCCTGGGAGGGTCCTGGAAGGGTTCCTAAAAGGTCCTAGGAGAGTCCTGGAAGGGTTTCTAGAATGTTCTGGGTCCTGGAAGCGTTCCTAAAGGGTCCTGGGAGGGTCCTGGAAGGGTTCCTAAAAGGTCCTAGGAGAGTCCTGGAAGGGTTTCTAGAATGTTCTGGGTCCTGGAAGCGTTCCTAAAGGGTCCTGGGAGGGTCCTGGAAGGGTTCCTAAAAGGTCCTAGGAGAGTCCTGGAAGGGTTTCCAGAATGTTCTGGGCTCCTGCTGGGTCCTGGAAGGGTTCCTAAAAGGTCCTAGGAGAGTCCTGGAAGGGTTTTCAGAATGTTCTGGGTTCTGGAAGTGTTTCCAGAATGGCCTGGGAGGATCCTGGAAGGGTTTCCAGAATATTCTGGGGTCCTAGAGGGTCCTTGAAAGGTTCCCAAAGTGTCCTGGGAGGATCCTGGAAGGGTTTTTGGGGTTTTCTGGGCTCCTGCTGGGTCCTGGAAGGGTTTCCAGAATGTTCTAAGCTCCTGGAAGGGTTCCCAAAGTGTCCTGGGAGGGTCCTGGAAGGGTTTCTAGAATGTTCTGGGTCCTGGAAGGTTCCTAAAGGGTTCTGGGAGGGTCCTGGAAGGGTTTCCAGAATGTTCTGGGTCCTGGTGCCATGCCATGTCCCATCCCAGGGCTTGATGCAGGCCTGGTGGGATCTCACCAGGACCAAAGAGCCAGAGAAGCGCCCCAAACCCCAAACCCTTGGCACAGGGTCCATTCCCTGCTGGCAGCGCCTTGGGGACGTTTTCAACCCCAAAATTCCCGTTCCTGACCCCAAACTGTCCCTGCAGGCGTGGCATCCACGACATGTTCCCCCTGCACTTGGCCGTTCTCTTCGGGTTCTCCGACTGTTGTCGCAAGCTGCTTTCCTCAGGTGACCCGCCCCGCCCTGTCCCCGCGCCCGGGTGGCCCTTGGGGACAGCCAGGTGACCCTGGGGACAGCCCGGTGACACCCTGGGGACAACCAGGTGACCCCCTGGGGACAACCAGGTGACCCCCTGGGGACAACCAGGTGACCCCCTGGGGACAACCAGGTGACCCCCTGGGGACAACCAGGTGACCCCCTGGGGACAACCAGGTGACCCCCTGGGGACAACCAGGTGACCCCCTGGGGACAACCAGGTGACCCCCTGGGGACAACCAGGTGACCCCCTGGGGACAACCAGGTGACCCCCTGGGGACAACCAGGTGACCCCCTGGGGACAACCAGGTGACCCCCTGGGGACAACCAGGTGACCCCCTGGGGACAACCAGGTGACCCCCTGGGGACAACCAGGTGACCCCCTGGGGACAACCAGGTGACCCCCTGGGGACAACCAGGTGACCCCCTGGGGACAACCAGGTGACCCCCTGGGGACAACCAGGTGACCCCCTGGGGACAACCAGGTGACCCCCTGGGGACAACCAGGTGACCCCCTGGGGACAACCAGGTGACCCCCTGGGGACAACCAGGTGACCCCCTGGGGACAACCAGGTGACCCCCTGGGGACAACCAGGTGACCCCCTGGGGACAACCAGGTGACCCCCTGGGGACAACCAGGTGACCCCCTGGGGACAACCAGGTGACCCCCTGGGGACAACCAGGTGACCCCCTGGGGACAACCAGGTGACCCCCTGGGGACAACCAGGTGACCCCCTGGGGACAACCAGGTGACCCCCTGGGGACAACCAGGTGACCCCCTGGGGACAACCAGGTGACCCCCTGGGGACAACCAGGTGACCCCCTGGGGACAACCAGGTGACCCCCTGGGGACAACCAGGTGACCCCCTGGGGACAACCAGGTGACCCCCTGGGGACAACCAGGTGACCCCCTGGGGACAACCAGGTGACCCCCTGGGGACAACCAGGTGACCCCCTGGGGACAACCAGGTGACCCCCTGGGGACAACCAGGTGACCCCCTGGGGACAACCAGGTGACCCCCTGGGGACAACCAGGTGACCCCCTGGGGACAACCAGGTGACCCCCTGGGGACAACCAGGTGACCCCCTGGGGACAACCAGGTGACCCCCTGGGGACAACCAGGTGACCCCCTGGGGACAACCAGGTGACCCCCTGGGGACAACCAGGTGACCCCCTGGGGACAACCAGGTGACCCCCTGGGGACAACCAGGTGACCCCCTGGGGACAACCAGGTGACCCCCTGGGGACAACCAGGTGACCCCCTGGGGACAACCAGGTGACCCCCTGGGGACAACCAGGTGACCCCCTGGGGACAACCAGGTGACCCCCTGGGGACAACCAGGTGACCCCCTGGGGACAACCAGGTGACCCCCTGGGGACAACCAGGTGACCCCCTGGGGACAACCAGGTGACCCCCTGGGGACAACCAGGTGACCCCCTGGGGACAACCAGGTGACCCCCTGGGGACAACCAGGTGACCCCCTGGGGACAACCAGGTGACCCCCTGGGGACAACCAGGTGACCCCCTGGGGACAACCAGGTGACCCCCTGGGGACAACCAGGTGACCCCCTGGGGACAACCAGGTGACCCCCTGGGGACAACCAGGTGACCCCCTGGGGACAACCAGGTGACCCCCTGGGGACAACCAGGTGACCCCCTGGGGACAACCAGGTGACCCCCTGGGGACAACCAGGTGACCCCCTGGGGACAACCAGGTGACCCCCTGGGGACAACCAGGTGACCCCCTGGGGACAACCAGGTGACCCCCTGGGGACAACCAGGTGACCCCCTGGGGACAACCAGGTGACCCCCTGGGGACAACCAGGTGACCCCCTGGGGACAACCAGGTGACCCCCTGGGGACAACCAGGTGACCCCCTGGGGACAACCAGGTGACCCCCTGGGGACAACCAGGTGACCCCCTGGGGACAACCAGGTGACCCCCTGGGGACAACCAGGTGACCCCCTGGGGACAACCAGGTGACCCCCTGGGGACAACCAGGTGACCCCCTGGGGACAACCAGGTGACCCCCTGGGGACAACCAGGTGACCCCCTGGGGACAACCAGGTGACCCCCTGGGGACAACCAGGTGACCCCCTGGGGACAACCAGGTGACCCCCTGGGGACAACCAGGTGACCCCCTGGGGACAACCAGGTGACCCCCTGGGGACAACCAGGTGACCCCCTGGGGACAACCAGGTGACCCCCTGGGGACAACCAGGTGACCCCCTGGGGACAACCAGGTGACCCCCTGGGGACAACCAGGTGACCCCCTGGGGACAACCAGGTGACCCCCTGGGGACAACCAGGTGACCCCCTGGGGACAACCAGGTGACCCCCTGGGGACAACCAGGTGACCCCCTGGGGACAACCAGGTGACCCCCTGGGGACAACCAGGTGACCCCCTGGGGACAACCAGGTGACCCCCTGGGGACAACCAGGTGACCCCCTGGGGACAGCCAGGGGACACCTGGGGACACCTGGGGACATTTGGGGACATGGGGATAACCTGGGGACATGGGGATATGGGGATAGCCTGCGCACAACCTGGGCAGGACCTGTCTGCACACTGCAGCTTCTGGAGGGTGGGAACACCTGGGGACATTTGGGGACACCTGGGGACACCTGGGGACACCTTGGGGACACTTGGGGACATTTGGGGACACCTGGGGACACCTGGGGACACCTTGGGGACACTTGGGGACATTTGGGGACACCTGGGGACACCTGGGGACACCTTGGGGACACTTGGGGACATTTGGGGACACCTGGGGACACCTGGGGACATTTGGGGACACCTGGGGACACCTGGGGACATTTGGGGACAGCCTGGAGACACCTGGGGACACCTGGGGACATGGGGACAGTGCTCTGAGCGAGGGCACGGACCTGCTCGGAGCAGGGGTGGGAAGGTGGAAGGGTTCTGGGGGTGACACTTCTGGGAGGGACATTTCTGGGTGCCTGGGGGACATTTTGGGTGGCATGGGGACACTCTGGGGTGGCCTGGTGACACTCCCGTGTCCCTGTCCCCTGCAGGAACGTTGAATGTCTGAACCTGCTGCTGAGCAGCGGCGCCGACCTGCGGAGGAGGGACAAGTTCGGGAGGTGAGCGGGGACACCTGGGGACACCTGGGGACACCTGGGCGGGGACATCTCAGTGTCCCCAAATCCCAGAGCTGGGGTCACCTGGGGCCACCTGGTCTGGGACTTCCTGGTGTCCCCAAATCCCAGAGACAGGGTTGGGGACATTTCTGGGTTCCTGAGGGCCACCAACGCTCCTGCCGGGGACACCCCCAGGTGCAGGTCCTGGCAGGGTCCCAAAGTGTCCTGGGAAGGTCCGGGAAGGGTCCCCAAAGTGTCCTCGAGGGTCCTGGCAGGGTTCTCGAGGTGTTCTGGGCTCCTACAGGTCCTGGAAGGGTTCTTGGAGTGTTCTGGGAGGGTCCTGGCAGGGTTTCCAGAATGTTCTGAGCTCCTGTTGGGTCCTGGAAGATCCCCAGGGTATCCTGGGCTCCTGGGGTATCCTGGGAGGGTCCTGGAAGGGTTCATGAGGTGTTCTGGGTCCTGGCAGGGTTCTGGGGGTATTCTGGGCACCTGCAGGTCCTGGCAGGGTTCTTGAGGTGTCCTGGGAGGGTCCTGGAAGGGTTTCCAGAATGTTCTGAGCTCCTGCTGGGTCCTGGCAGGGTTCTGGGGGTGTGCTGGGCTCCTGCAGGTCCTGGCAGGGTGCTGGGGGTGTGCTGGGCTCCTGCAGGTCCTGGCAGGGTGCTGGGGCTGTGCTGGGCTCCTGCAGGTCCTGGCAGGTGCGCAGGGCTCCGGGCGCGTTCCTGAGCCCTTTGTCCCCTGCCGTGTCCCCAGGACACCCCTCC
>NW_005054846.1:29168-31332 GCF_000277835.1 Geospiza fortis
GGACACCTACCGCAGGTGAGGGCACCGGGGCACTGGCACCGGCCACAGGTGGCACCAGGGGCACTGGCACCGGCCACAGGTGGCACCAGGGGGCATTGTCACCAGCCCTAGGTGGCACTGGGGGCATTGTCACCAGCCTGACATGGCACCTGAGGGCATTGTTACCAGCCTGAGGTGACACCAGGGGCACTGGCACCAATCCCAGGTGGCACCGGGGGCATTGTCACCAGCCCCAGGTGGCACTGGGGGCATTGTCACCAGCCCTAGGTGGCACTGGGGGCACTGGCACCAGCCTGACATGGCACCTGAGGGCATTGTTACCAGCCTGAGGTGACACCAGGGGCACTGGCACCAATCCCAGGTGGCACCGGGGGCATTGTCACCAGCCCCAGGTGGCACTGGGGGCATTGTCACCAGCCCTAGGTGGCACTGGGGGCACTGGCACCGGCCACAGGTGGCACTGGGCGCACCTGGAGGGTGCCCTGGGAGCACTGTGGGCATTGTCACCAGCCCCAGGTGGCACTAATGGCACTGGCAGGGCACCCTGGCTCACCAGGGGCACTGTCACCAACCTCAGGTGTCACCTGGGGGCATTGTCACCAGCCTGACATGGCACCTGAGGGCATTGTTACCAGCCTGAGGTGGCACCTGGGGCACTGTGGGCACTATCACCAGCCTGAGGTGACACCTGGGGGCACTGGCACCAATCCCAGGTGGCACTGGGGGCACTGGCACCAATCCCAGGTGACACCTGGGGGCACTGGCACCAGCCCCAGGTGGCACTGGGGGAGCAGCCAGGCACTGTCACCAGCCTGACATGACACCAGGGGTACTAGGGGCACTGTCACCAGCCTGAGGTGGCACTGGGAATGGCACTATGGGTGCTGTCACCAGCCTCAGGTGGCACTAATGGCACTGGGGGTGACACAGGGGTGGCACGCTGGGCACTGTCACCAACCCACAGTGGCACTGGTGGTGACACTGGGGGTGTCCCCATGGTCGCTGTCACTGACCCACGGTGGCACTGGTGGCACTGAGGGTGGCACAGGGGTGTCCCCGTGGGCACTGTCATTGTCCCCTGTCACCGTTGTCACCGCGGTGTCCCCACTGCAGAGCCGAGGCTCACTCAGGACCCAGCGAGGAGGAGCCCCTGAAGGAGTCGAGGCTGAAGGAGGCGTTCTTGTGAGTGCTGGGGAGGGACTGGGAGGGACTGGGATGGACTGGGAACACACTGGGATTGAACTGGGATGGACTGGGATTAACTGGGAACAGACTGGGATTGAACTGGGATAGACTGGGAAGGACTGGGATGGACTGGGATTAACTGCTATGGACTGGGATGGGCTGGGATGGACTGGAGTGGACTGGGAACAGACTGGGATGGACTGGGAGGGACTGGGAATTAACTGAGATTTAACTGGGATTAACTGGGAACAGACTGGGGTTAACTGGAAATGGATTTTGGGAATGGATTGGGATTTAACTGGGAATGAACTGGGGTTTAACTGGGAATTCCATGGGAATTAACTGGGAATGTGCTGGGAATTGTGCAGAAAATTTACTGAGGATTAATTGGGAATCTGCTGGGAATTTAATGGGATTTTACTGGGAATATTGCTGGGAATTTGATGGGAATGTTGCTGGGAATTTGATAGCAATTTTGCTGGGAATTTAATTTAATGGGAATTAGCTGGGATTTTTCTGGAATTTGCTGGGAACATACTAGAAATTTGCTGGGAATTTTGCTGGGAATTTAATGGGAATTTAATGGGAATTTTGCTGGGAATTGTTTACTGGGATATTACTGGGAAATTACTGGGATTTTACTGGGAATTTGATGGGAATTTACTGGGAATTCTCTGGGAATTCTCTGGGAATATGCTAAAATTTACTGGGATTTTACTGGGAATATTGCTGAGAATTTGATAGCAATTTTGCTGAGATTTTTTCTGGGAATTTTACTGGGATTTTGCTGGGATTTTAATGGGAATTTACTGGGATTTTGCTGAGAATTCCTCTCTGCAGACCCTCAGGAGAGGAACCCCCTGCTCCTATTCCAGCCCAAACCCACCCTCCTCACTCCCAGCACCCACTGTGAGATTCTGAAACCATTCTGGTTAATTTTTGGGGTTTTTTCCCCAATTTTCCCTGTCTGGAATTCCTG
>NW_005054846.1:31356-42537 GCF_000277835.1 Geospiza fortis
TGGACAACGGTGCTGACCCCTCCCTGCGGGACAAGCAGGGCTACACCGCCGTCCACTACGCGGCCGCCTACGGCAACCGGCAGAACCTCGAGCTGGTGAGGGCGCCAGGAGAGGGGAAATCAGCCCCAAAAATGGGGGAAAACACCTCCAGGAATGGGGGAAAATATCCCCAGGAATGGGGGAAAACACCACCAGAAATGGGGGAAAATCAGCCCAGCAATGAGGGGAAATCGTACAGGAAATGGGGAAAATCGCTCCCAGGAAATGGGGGGAAAACACCCCCAGAAATGGGGGAAAATCAGCCATGAAATGGGGGAAAACACCTCCAGGAAAGGGGGAAAATTGCTCCCAGGAAAGGGGGAAAAACACCCCCAGGAAAGGGGGAAATCACCCCCAGGAAAGAAGGAAAACACCACCAAGAATGGGGAAAACCACCCCCAGAAAATGGGGGAAAACACCTCCAAGAATGGGGGAAAAAATCCCCAGGAAAGGGGGAAAACCATGCAGGAAATAGGAGAAAATCATCGAGGAAAAGGGGGAGAATCGTTCCCGAGAAAGGGGGAAAAACACCCCAGAAATGGCGGGAAATAATCCAGAAAATGAGGGAAAATAATTAATAAAATAGGGGGAAATCACCCCCAGGAAAGGGGGAAAATCATCCAGGAAAAGGGGGAAAATCTCCCTGGGGAAAGGGGGGAAAAAAACCCCAGGAAAGGGGGAAAATCCCAAGTGGGAAGGAGAAGAAATCCCAACCAGGAAAGAGGGGAAATCTGAGCTGGAGAGAAAATTCGAGCTGGAAAACTCAAAAGTGAGAGAAAAGATGGGAATTCGAGTCAGGAAAAATGGGATTTTTTGGAATAGCCCATCCCAAATTTTTGGGGTTTTGGGATTGGGATTTTTGGAGTTTTTGGGGTTTGAGGGTCAGAGTTTTTGGAGTTTTTGGGGTTTCGAGGTTGGAATTTTGGGGCTTTTGGGGTCAGATTTTTTGGGGTTTTGGGTTGGAGTTTCTGAAGTTTTTGGGGTTTGAGGGTCAGAGTTTTTGGGGTTTTGGGTTGGGATTTTTTGGAGTTTTTGGGGTTTGAGGGTCAGAGTTTTTGGGGTTTTGGGTTGGGATTTTTTGGAGTTTTTGGGGTTTGAGGGTCAGAGTTTTTGGAGTTTTTGGGGTTTTGAGGTTGGAATTTTGGGGCTTTTGGGGTCAGAGTTTTTGGGGTTTTGGAATCGGGGTTTTTGGGGTTTGGGGGTTGGGATTTTTGGAGTTTTTGGGGTTTTGAGGTTGGAGTTTCTGAAGTTTTTGGGGTTTTGGGGTCGGAGTTTTGGGAGTTTTTGGGGTCAGAGTTTTTGGGGTTTTTGCCCTTCTGCAACTCAGGGTGGATTTGGGGAGCTCCGGGGTCAGTTCTGGATTTGGGGTTTTGTCCTTGCAGCTCCTGGAAATGTCCTTTAACTGCCTGGAGGATGTGGAAAGCACCGTTCCAGTCAGCCCTTTGCACTTAGCTGTGAGTGCCTGCGGGTCCTGGAAGGGTTCCTCAGGGGTTCTGGGCTCCTGCAGGTCCTGGAAGGGTTCCTAAGGGTCCTGGAAGGGTTCTGGAGAGTCCTGGGAGGGGCTCCTGCTGGGTCCTGATGGTCCTGGGAGGGTTCTGGTGGTGTCCTGGGCTCCTGCTGGGTCCTGGAAGGGTTCCTAAGGGTCCTGGAAGGGTTCTTGGAATGTCCTGGCCTCCTACAGGTCCTGGAAGGGTTCCCACAGTGTCTTAGGAGGGTCCTGGAGAGATCCTGGAAGGGTTCCCACAGTCTTGGGAGGGTTCTGGAAGGGTTCTGGAAGGGTTCTTGGGGTGTTCTGGGTCCTGGAAGGGTTCTGGAAGGGTTCTTGGGGTGTTCTGGGTCTTGGAAGGGTTCTGGAGGAGACATTTCTGGTGGGGACATTTCTGAGTGCTTAGGGGGTACTTTGGGGACACTTCTCAGTGCATGAGCGGGACATTTCTGGGTACCTGAGGGACATTTATGGGTACCTGAGGGACATTTTGGGTACCTGAGGGACATTTTGGGTACTTGAAGGACACTTTGGGTACTTGAAGGACACTTTGGTTGCCTGGAGACATTTCTGGTTACCTGAGGGACACTTTGGATGCCTAAGGGACACTTTAGGTACCCAAGGGACACTTTGGGTACCTGAAGGACACTTTGGGTCGCTGGGTGACACTTTGACTACCCAAGGAACACTCCAGCTACCTGAGGGACACTCTGAGTACCTGGGGGACATTTCTGGTTACCTGAGGGACACTTTGGGTACCTCGGTGACACTTTGGGTACCCGAAGGACACTTTGGGTACCTAGGGGACATTTCTGGCTACCTGAGGGACACTTTGGGTACCTTGGGGACACTTTGGTTGTCTGGAGGAACCTGAGGGACATTCTGAGTACCTGAGGAACACTCCAGCTACCTGAGGAACGCTTCCACCTGCCCACCTGCGTGTCCCCTGTCCCCAGGCCTACAATGGTCACTGTGAAGCCCTCAAGGCTCTGGCTGAGACGCTGGTGAACCTGGACGTGCGGGACCACAAGGGCCGCACCGCGCTCTACCTGGCCACGGAGCGCGGCGCCAGCGAGTGCGTGCAGGTGCTCACCAGCCACGGCGCCTCCGCCCTGGTCAAGGAGAGGAAGAGGAAGTGGACGCCTCTCCACGCTGCAGGTGGCACCTGGCAGGGTTCCTCAGGGGTTCTGGGCTCCTGCAGGTCTTGGAAGGGTTCCCAAAGTGACTTGGGAGGGTTCTCGGGATGTCCTGGGAGGGTTCTGGAATGTCCTGGGAGGGTTCTCAAGATGTCCTGGGAGGGTTCCTGAGGGCTTCTGGGCTCCTGCAGGTCTTGGAAGGGTTCCCAAAGTGACTTGGGAGGGTTCTGGGAGGGTTCTCGGGATGTCCTGGGAGGGTTCTGGAATGTTCTGGGAGGGTTCCTCAGGGGTTCTGGGCTCCAGCAGGTCTTGGAAGGATTCCAGAAGTGACTTGGGAGGGTCCTGGGAGGGTTTTCAGGGTGTCCTGGAAGGATTCTGGAATGTCCTGGGAGGGTTCTCGGGGTGTTCTGGGTCCTGAGAGGGTTCTTGGTGTGTCCTGGGAGGGTTCCTGAGGAGTTCTGGGCTCCTACAGATCCTGAAGGCATTCCCAGAGTGTCTTGGGAGGGTCCTGGGAGGGCTCTGGAAGGGTCCTGGGAGGGCTCTGGGCTCCTGCAGCTCCTGGAGGGCCTTGGGAGGGTTCTCAGGGTGTCCTGGGCTCCTGCAGCTCCTGGAAGGGTTCCCAAAGTGTCCTGGGAGGGTTCCTGATGTGTTTTGGGTCCTGCAGGGGATGGGGATGGGGCCGTACAGAACCCAGAAACCCCAGGGGTTCATCCCCTTCCTGAGGGTTTGGGGGTTTCTGACTTGTCGTCCCTTTTTCCTTGTCCCTCGTCCTTATCCCCTTTGCTCATCTCTCTTTCCTTGTCTCTCTGCCTCATCTGTCTTCCTCATCCCTCTTCTGCTTCTCCGTCTTCTCCCTTTTCCTCCTCCCTTTTCCTCCTCCCTCTTTTCCCCATCCTTGTTTTTTTCGTCCCTTTTCTTTATCCCTCTTTTCCTTGTCTCTCATTTCCTCATCCCTTTTTTTCTCATCCCTCTTTACCTTGTCCCATTTTCCACCTCCCATTTTTCCTCCTCCCCTTTTCCACCTGCCATTTTCCACCTGCCTTTTCCTCCTCCCGTTTTCCTCCTCTCATTTTTCCTCCCTTTTCCTCCTCCCTTTTTCCACCTCCCTTTTTCTCATCCCTTTTCCTCCGTTTTTCCTCCTCCCCTTTTCCTCCTCCGTTTCCCGTTCCTGTGCCCAGCTGCCAACGGGAACACGGATTCCCTGCACCTCCTGATCGACAGCGGCGAGCGGGCGGACATCACCGACGTCATGGACATCCACGGCCAGTGAGTGCCGCCAGGGCCACCAGAGCCACCAGTGCCACCAGGGCCACCTGGGACAGGCAGGGCCACCTGGGACAGGCAGGGACACCTGCTGGAAGGTCCCAGCTTGAGATAAGAACCAAGGGAGATCCCTCAGCAACTCCAGCACGGCCAAAACGGGGTGGAATTTGGGATATTTGTTGAGTTAATTTGGTTTATTGGTGATGAAGTCATGGTGGGATCATGAGAAGGGAAATGGTTCCAGAGGAGCTTCTCCTGACCCTTCCCAGCTCCTTCCTGACGCATGGGGGCTGTGCTCAGTCCATCCCACGTCCTCTGCACAAGAACCTGCCAGATTTTGCTGCTTAAATATCTTACCCCAGAGGTGCCACCACCATCCTGAGTGTCCTTCACCTCCATTTCTGTGTCCCTCACCACCACTCCCAATTGTCCCAACCCCTCCGGACTCTTGGTGGTCTCCATGAATTCTCCATCCCATCCCTTTCCCCTCCAGGCTCTTGGTGGGCTCTATAAATTCTCCATCCCCACCATCCCAACCCTCTATGTTCTTGGTGGGTTCCATGAATTCTCCATCCCAACCCTCCAGGTCCTTGGTGCTCTCCATGAATTCACCATCCCAGCCCTCCATGTTCTTGGTGGTCTCCATGAATTCTCCGTCCCAAACCCCTCCATGTCCTTGGTGCTCTCCATTAATTCTCCATCCCTTTTCCCTCCATATTCTTGGTGGGTTCCATGAACTCTCCATCCCAACCCTCCAGGTCCTTGGTGCTCTCCATGAATTCACCATCCCAACCCCTCCATATTCTTGGTGCTCTCCATGAATTCACCATCCCAACCCCTCCATATTCTTGGTGCTCTCCATGAATTCACCATCCCAACCCCTCCAGACTCTTGGTGGTCTCCATGAATTCTCCGTCCCAAACCCCTCCATGTCCTTGGTGCTCTCCATTAATTCTCCATCCCTTTTCCCTCCATATTCTTGGTGGGTTCCATGAACTCTCCATCCCAACCCTCCAGGTCCTTGGTGCTCTCCATGAACTCTCCATCCCAACCCTCCAGGTCCTTGGTGCTCTCCATGAATTCACCATCCCAGCCCTCCATGTTCTTGGTGGTCTCCATGAATTCTCCATCCCAAACTTCTCCAGGTCCTTGGTGCTCTCCATGAATTCTCCATCCCTTTCTTCTCCATGTTCTTGGCGGTCTCCATGAACTCTCCATCCCAAACCCCTCCAGGTTTTTGGTGGTCTCCATGAACTCTCCATCCCAACCCTCCAGGTCCTTGGTGGTCTCCATGAACTCTCCATCCCAAACCCCTCCAGGTCCTTGGTGCTCTCCATGAATTCTCTGCCTTTCCCCTTGCAGGACCCCTCTGATGCTGGCCATCATGAACGGCCACGT
Source organism: Geospiza fortis (assembly GCF_000277835.1). Lineage (NCBI taxonomy): Eukaryota > Metazoa > Chordata > Aves > Passeriformes > Thraupidae > Geospiza > Geospiza fortis. The sequence continues at coordinate 36,679 of NW_005054846.1, forward strand.
GGACTGTGTCCATCTCCTGCTGGACAAGGGCTCCACGGCCGACGCCGCCGACAAGAGGGGCCGGACCGCGCTGCACCGGGGGGTGAGCGGGGGGCCAAGTGGTGAGAGCCTGATCCGCTCCAAAATCCAAATGGTCCTCTTGTTCTTGTGGAGTTTTGGGGTTTTTTTGGGTTTTGGGGGCATTTTTATAGGGATTTTTTGGTGGTGGTTTTTTGGAGTCCGTGGTGGACTACAGCGGCTACTCGCCCATGCACTGGGCCTCCTACAGTGGTGAGAGCCTGATCCGCTCCAAAATCCAAATGGTCCTCTTGTTCTTGTGGAGTTTTGGGGTTTTTTTGGGTTTTGGGGGCATTTTTATAGGGATTTTTTGGTGGTGGTTTTTTGGAGTCCGTGGTGGACTACAGCGGCTACTCGCCCATGCACTGGGCCTCCTACAGTGGTGAGAGCCTGATCCGCTCCAAAATCCAAATGGTCCTCTTGTTCTTGTGGAGTTTTGGGGTTTTTTTGGGTTTTGGGGGCATTTTTATAGGGATTTTTTGGTGGTGGTTTTTTGGAGTCCGTGGTGGACTACAGCGGCTACTCGCCCATGCACTGGGCCTCCTACAGTGGTGAGAGCCTGATCCGCTCCAAAATCCAAATGGTCCTCTTGTTCTTGTGGAGTTTTGGGGTTTTTTTGGGTTTTGGGGGCATTTTTATAGGGATTTTTTGGTGGTGGTTTTTTGGAGTCCGTGGTGGACTACAGCGGCTACTCGCCCATGCACTGGGCCTCCTACAGTGGTGAGAGCCTGATCCGCTCCAAAATCCAAATGGTCCTCTTGTTCTTGTGGAGTTTTGGGGTTTTTTTGGGTTTTGGGGGCATTTTTATAGGGATTTTTTGGTGGTGGTTTTTTGGAGTCCGTGGTGGACTACAGCGGCTACTCGCCCATGCACTGGGCCTCCTACAGTGGTGAGAGCCTGATCCGCTCCAAAATCCAAATGGTCCTCTTGTTCTTGTGGAGTTTTGGGGTTTTTTTGGGTTTTGGGGGCATTTTTATAGGGATTTTTTGGTGGTGGTTTTTTGGAGTCCGTGGTGGACTACAGCGGCTACTCGCCCATGCACTGGGCCTCCTACAGTGGTGAGAGCCTGATCCGCTCCAAAATCCAAATGGTCCTCTTGTTCTTGTGGAGTTTTGGGGTTTTTTTGGGTTTTGGGGGCATTTTTATAGGGATTTTTTGGTGGTGGTTTTTTGGAGTCCGTGGTGGACTACAGCGGCTACTCGCCCATGCACTGGGCCTCCTACAGTGGTGAGAGCCTGATCCGCTCCAAAATCCAAATGGTCCTCTTGTTCTTGTGGAGTTTTGGGGTTTTTTTGGGTTTTGGGGGCATTTTTATAGGGATTTTTTGGTGGTGGTTTTTTGGAGTCCGTGGTGGACTACAGCGGCTACTCGCCCATGCACTGGGCCTCCTACAGTGGTGAGAGCCTGATCCGCTCCAAAATCCAAATGGTCCTCTTGTTCTTGTGGAGTTTTGGGGTTTTTTTGGGTTTTGGGGGCATTTTTATAGGGATTTTTTGGTGGTGGTTTTTTGGAGTCCGTGGTGGACTACAGCGGCTACTCGCCCATGCACTGGGCCTCCTACAGTGGTGAGAGCCTGATCCGCTCCAAAATCCAAATGGTCCTCTTGTTCTTGTGGAGTTTTGGGGTTTTTTTGGGTTTTGGGGGCATTTTTATAGGGATTTTTTGGTGGTGGTTTTTTGGAGTCCGTGGTGGACTACAGCGGCTACTCGCCCATGCACTGGGCCTCCTACAGTGGTGAGAGCCTGATCCGCTCCAAAATCCAAATGGTCCTCTTGTTCTTGTGGAGTTTTGGGGTTTTTTTGGGTTTTGGGGGCATTTTTATAGGGATTTTTTGGTGGTGGTTTTTTGGAGTCCGTGGTGGACTACAGCGGCTACTCGCCCATGCACTGGGCCTCCTACAGTGGTGAGAGCCTGATCCGCTCCAAAATCCAAATGGTCCTCTTGTTCTTGTGGAGTTTTGGGGTTTTTTTGGGTTTTGGGGGCATTTTTATAGGGATTTTTTGGTGGTGGTTTTTTGGAGTCCGTGGTGGACTACAGCGGCTACTCGCCCATGCACTGGGCCTCCTACAGTGGTGAGAGCCTGATCCGCTCCAAAATCCAAATGGTCCTCTTGTTCTTGTGGAGTTTTGGGGTTTTTTTGGGTTTTGGGGGCATTTTTATAGGGATTTTTTGGTGGTGGTTTTTTGGAGTCTGTGGTGGACAACAGCGGCTACTCGCCCATGCACTGGGCCTCCTACAGTGGTGAGAGCCTGATCCGCTCCAAAATCCAAATGGTCCTCTTGTTCTTGTGGAGTTTTGGGGTTTTTTTGGGTTTTGGGGGCATTTTTATAGGGATTTTTTGGTGGTGGTTTTTTGGAGTCTGTGGTGGACAACAGCGGCTACTCGCCCATGCACTGGGCCTCCTACAGTGGTGAGAGCCTGATCCGCTCCAAAATCCAAATGGTCCTCTTGTTCTTGTGGAGTTTTGGGGTTTTTTTGGGTTTTGGGGGCATTTTTATAGGGATTTTTTGGTGGTGGTTTTTTGGAGTCTGTGGTGGACAACAGCGGCTACTCGCCCATGCACTGGGCCTCCTACAGTGGTGAGACCCTGATCCGCTCCAAAATCCAAATGGTTCTTCTCACTTTTTAGGGTTTTTTTGAGTTTTTCTGTGTTTTGGGGGGTTTTTTTCTGGGGTTTTTTGGGGTTTTGTTCTTTTTTTTTTTTCTGGGTTTTTTGGGTTTTTGGGGCATTTTTTCTGGATTTTTTTCTGGTTTTTTGGGTCCGTGATGGACTACAGCAGCTACTCGCCCATGCACTGGGCCTCCTACAGTGGTGAGAGCCTGATCTGCTCCAAAATCCAAATGGTTCTTCTCACTTTTTAGGGTTTTTTTGAGTTTTTCTGTGTTTTGGGGGGTTTTTTTCTGGGGTTTTTTGGGGTTTTGTTCTTTTTTTTTTTCTTTTTTGGTTGGTTTTTTTTTTTTTTGGTTTTTTTTTTTTTTGGGGCGATTTTTTGGGTTTTTTTTGTGGCTACTCACCCATGCACTGGGCCTCCTACAGTGGTGAGACCCTGATCCGCTCCAAAATCCAAACGGTTCTTCTCACTTTTTGGGGTTGTTTTGGAGTTTTTCTGGGTTTTGGGGTTGTTGCCAGCTTGGACTGGATGATCTGGGGGGGATTTTCCAGGATTTTGGGATTTTTGGGATTTAGGGAAAAGCTGCTCCAAGCTGCTGTTCCTGTCTCGCCAGGGCACGAAGATTGTCTTGAATTGTTACTTGAACACAACCCGTTTGCATACCTAGAAGGAAACCCCTTTACTCCATTGCACTGTGCAGTGTAAGTGACACCCCAAAATAATTCTGGGGTTTGGAGCCCCAGGATGGGCTGAAAAGGGAATTTTTACCCCAAAATAATTCTGGGGTTTGGAGCCCCAGGATGGGCTGAAAAGGGAATGTTACCCCAAAAATAATTCTGGGGTTTGGAGCCCCTGGGATGGGCTGAAAGGGGAATTTTACCCCAAAAATAATTCCAACAATTCCAGGCCTTGGAGCTCCCAAAAGGGAAATTTTACCCCCAAAAATAATTCAAATAATTCCAGACCTTGGAGAGCCTCTTGGATGGGCTGAAAGGGGAATTTTACCTAAAAAGAATTCCAGGCGTTGGAGCCTCTGAGATGGTCTGAAAAGGGAATTTTACCCCAAAATACAAATATCCTCAGGCCTTGGAGCCCCTGAAAGGGAAATTTTACCTAAAAATAATTCCAATTATTCCAGGCCTTGGAGCCTCCAAAAGGGGAATTTTACCCCAAAATAATTCCAATGATTCCAGGCCTTGGAGCCTCCAAAAGGGGAATTTTACCCCAAAATAATTCCAATGATTCCAGGCCTTGGAGCCTCCAAAAGGAGAATTTTACCCCAAATATCCTCAGGCCTTGGATCCCCCAAAAGGGAAATTTCACCCCAAAATAATTCAAACAATTCCAGGCCTTGGAGCCCCCAAAAGGAGAATTTTACCCCAAATATCCTCAGGCCTTGGAGCCCCCAAAAGGGAAATTTCACCCCAAAATAATTCAAACAATTCCAGGCCTTGGAGACCCCAAAAAAGGGGAGTTTCACCCCAAATATCTGCAGTTCCTGGGCTGTTGTGCCCAGCCCTGCCCTGACCTCCCTTCTCCTCCCGTTCTCAGAATTAACAACCAGGACGGCACTGCTGAAATGCTGGTGGAAGCATTGGGTGCCAAGATTGTTAATAGCAGAGATGCCAAAGGAAGGTGAGATTCAATGGTGTCTTTTCATTATTAATTTCTTAATATTGTAATTCATTAATATTTTAATTTATTAGTATTTTAATTTATTAAATTTACTTTTGTGATATTAATGTATTCGTATCTTTAATTTATTTTATTAATATTATTTATTAATAATTCGCTTAATTATTATAATAAGAATTGTGTATTTATTAAAATATTTTAATGATTTCTTAGTCATTTATTAGTAATTTTAATGTATTACAATAACTTCATTAATATCAATTTATTAATCATTTATTTGATGATTTAATTTTTATTATAAGGATTGTGTATTTATTAAAAGAGCCCAGCAGGGCTGCACCCAAGATGGATCAGAGTCACGAGGTTTTGATAGAATTATAAAATTATTTATAATATAAATAAATAAATAAATAAGTCGATAAATAAATATATTACAAATATATATATATATTATCCATTTATTTATTTATAAAGGCGATTTACTTATTTATTATACTTACTTATAGAAAGGACATTATTTATTTTTTATTTATTTATACTTTTCAGTCCCTGAGGCTGTAGGTGGTGCCTTGGGAGGCTCCTGGAACAGACACAGACAGAATTAAAGGATTAAATTTTGTAATTTTTAAATGAATTTATTAAAAGGATTCACCTTGGGCAGTATAATAGCCTGGCCAAGACTACACCCAAGATGTATGAATAATATGAATATTATGAAAATGTGAAAGTTAAAACAAAAGGCATCACCACGCCCATTGAGAAAATACAAAATGTGTTAAATAATTTTTTAAATATAATAAAATAAAATAAAAATGAAATAAAAATCAAATTTTTTTTAAAATATGAAATAAAAATATATTTTAAAAATATGACATGAAAATATGAATATTATGAAAATACGAGCATCACCATCCCCACGGATAAAATACAAAATTTATTAAATAAAAATTTTAAAAATAGAATAAAATAGAATAAAATAAAATAAATGAAATAAAAATATGACTATTTTAAAAGGATGAAATAAAAATACTAATATGAAAATACGAGCTCAAAAAATATGAATATTATGAAAAGATGAACTAAAAAAAAAGAATACTGTGAAAATATAAAAACTGACTCTTTAAGCATCACCCCCTCCTCCTCCCTGCCCCTGGATTTTGGTGGATTTTCGTGGATTTTGGTGGATTTTGGTGGATTTTGGTGGATTTTGCCCCCCAGGACCCCCCTTCACGCTGCTGCCTTCGCAGACAACGTCCGTGGTTTACAGCTGCTGCTGCGCCACCAGGCCCAGGTGGACTCAGCCGACAAAATGGGCAGGACCCCCCTGATGGTGGCATCGGAGAACGGGCACACGGCGGCACTGGGTGGGTACCGAGGGTGGCACTGGGTGGGTACTGAGGGTGGCACTGGGTGGGTACCGAGGGTGGCACTGGGTGGGTACTGAGGGTGGCACTGGGTGGGTACCGAGGGTGGCACTGGGTGGGTACTGAGGGTGGCACTGGGTGGGTACCGAGGGTGGCACTGGGGTGGTACCGAGGGGGGGACTCGGGGGGGG
>NW_005054846.1:43140-46202 GCF_000277835.1 Geospiza fortis
ACTGGGTGGGTACTGATGGTGGCACTGGGTGGGTACCGAGGGTGGCACTGGGTGGGTACTGATGGTGGCACTGGGTGGGTACTGAGGGTGGCACTGGGTGGGTACCAAGGGTGGCACTGGAGAACAGGCACATGGTGGCACTGGGTGGGTACTGATGGTGGCACTGGGTGGGTACCAAGGGTGGCACTGGAGAACAGGCACATGGTGGCACTGGGTGGGTACTGATGGTGGCACTGGGTGGGTACCAAGGGTGGCACTGGAGAACAGGCACATGGTGGCACTGGGTGGGTACCGAGGGTGGCACTGGAGAACAGGCACATGGTGGCACTGGGTGGGTACCGAGGGTGGCACTGGGTGGGTACCAAGGGTTTGGGATTCTGCTTCTGCCCCTGGGGAGGGATTGAAGGGCTTGAGATGAGAGTTCATGCTCAGACTCAGGTGTTTATTACATCTATGTTACAATAGTTCACATTCAGACTGAGGTGTTTATTATTTATCTGTGTTACAATTTCACATTCAGACCCAGCTGTTTATTATATCCATGTTAGGATAGTTCACGTTCAGACTCAGCTGTTTATTATTTATTATGTCAGGCTATTTCACATTCATACTTAGGTGTTTATTATATCTATATTACAATATTTCACATTCAGACTCAAATATTTATCATTTCTTACATGTGTTATGCTATTTCACATTCAGACCCAGCTGTTTATTATTTTTTATCCACAGTCTCACAGCAGCTAAAGCCTGAGTCACCTTGTTATGAATCTCAGAACTACAGCCTAAAGCAGCACAAAATCTGAAAAATAAAGATATAAAATATATAAAATATAAAAATATATAATATATATATAAAATATATATATATGTATTTAAACCTGAGGCATCATGCCATGAATCTCACAACTACAGCCTATAGCAGCACAAAATCTGAAAAAGAAATATATAAAATATAAAAAAATATATATAAAAACCTGAGGCATCAGGGTGCTGCTCCTCCCAGAGCTGTCCCCTCTCCTGGCTGGCACTGGGGACATTTTTTGCCTCTTCCTCACCAGTTCTTCTCCTCCTCCTCCTCCTCCTTGCAGAGTTCCTGCTGTTCCAAGCAAAAGCAAATATTACTGTGCTGGATGTCAACAAGAACACAGCTCTTCACCTGGCCTGCAGCAAGGTGGGACATGGGGCTGGCCTGGGTGGCACCTCTGGGACACCTCGGTGTCCTCCTGGGCCGTGGGGGCAACCAGAGCCTTGTGGTCACTTTGTCCAAGCCATGGTGGTCACTCCCAATCTATGGTGGTCACTTTGTCCATTCCATGATGGTCGCTCCCATCCCGTGGTGGCAACCAGAGGCTTGTGGCCAGTTTTTCCATTCCATGGTGGAAACCAGAGCCTTGTGGTCACTTTGTCCAAGCCATGGTGGTCACTCCCATCCCATGGTGGCACCCAGAGCCTTGTGGTCACTTTGCCCAAGCCATGGTGGTCACTTTGTCCAAGCCGTGACAGTCATTTGTCCAACCCATGGTGGTCACTCCAAGCCGTGGTGACAACCAAAGGCTTGTGGTCACTTTGTCCAAGCCATGGTGGTCACTTTGTCCAAGCCGTGACAGTCATTTGTCCAACCCATGGTGGTCACTCCAAGCCGTGGTGACAACCAAAGGCTTGTGGTCACTTTGTCCAAGCCATGGTGGTCACTTTGTCCAAGCCATGGTGGTCACTCCCATCCCATGGTGGTCACTTTGTCCAAGCCATGGTGGTCACTCCCAAGCCATGGTGGCACCCAGAGCCTTGTGGTCACTTTGTCCATTCCATGGTGGCACCCAGAGGTTTGTGGTCACTCTGTCCATGCCGAGGAGGGGAAGGTGGAGGGCCAGCAGGTGCCAGGGTGACCTGGAGGAGGAGGACAGTTCAGGGGATGGTTCTCCTGCCCTGAATGTCCCCGTGTGTCCCCAGGGCCATGAAAAGTGTGCCTTGTTGATCCTGGGGGAAACCCAAGACCTTGGCCTTATCAATGCAAGTAACAGTGCTCTGCAGATGTGAGTGTTTGCACAGCTGGGAATGGGGGAACTGGGAATGGGGGAAAATGGGGGGACTGGGAGTGGGGCAAGAACTGGGAATGGGGGGAAAACTAGGGAATGGGGGGAACTGGGGAATGTGGGAGTGGGGGAAAACTGGGAATTGTGTGAACAGGTGAGCCCGCCCTTGAACCCACTCTCAGAGATGTTGGCACGGGGGGTTCTGTGGGGTTTGGGGTGGGATTTTGTGGCAGGGTTTTGTGGTGGGACTTTGGGTGGATTTTAGGGTGGTATTTAGGGCGGCGTTTAGGGGCTGTAATGCTTTCCCCCTCCGCAGGCCGCTGCACATCGCGGCGCGGAACGGCCTGGCCTCGGTGGTGCAGGCCCTGCTCAGCCGCGGGGCCACCGTGCTGGCTGTGGATGAAGAAGGTGAGGGTGAGTGTGAGTGAGTGTGTGGGTGTGAGTGTGAGTGTGAGTGTGAGTGTGCGTGTTGCTGACTGCCTAGCACTGATCCTCTCCACCATGAAACCTTTCAGAACCCCCACAATCCCCCCAGTCCTACACCCCATTCCATGAGCCCACATCCCCACCACCCCACACCCCCAGAATCCCACACCTCACCCTCACAACCGCTCACCCCTCACGGCTCCCTGGTTCCCTCAGGTCACACCCCATCCCACACCCGTCCTACAACCCCACACCCTGCTCACCCCTCATGGCTCCCTGGTTCCCTCAGGCCACACCCCATCCCACACCTGTCCTACAACCCCACACCCCACACCCCACAGCCCCACACCCCTACAATCCCCTAATCCCACAGCCCCACACCCTCACACCGCTCACCCCTCACGGCTCCCTGTGTCCCTCAGGTCACACCCCAGCCCTGGCGTGCGCCCCCAACAAGGACGTTGCCGACTGCCTGGCACTGATCCTCTCCACCATGAAGCCTTTCCCGCCCAAGGACGCGCTCGGCTCCTTCAGCCTCAGCCTCCTCACGAACTGCGGCATCGCGGCCAAGGCGGCGGCGGCGGCGGCCTGCGGGGCCCT
>NW_005054846.1:46444-51857 GCF_000277835.1 Geospiza fortis
GCCACAGCGCCATCGGCCTGGACGGCTGCTACTCGGAGTGACCTCCTCCTCCTCCCTCCCCCGGCCACGGGTGACCTGATATCTTTATTCTATTTATTTAGAAATTCTATAAATATAGGGCACTTTAAAGGAGAACAAGACCGGGCGGGCCCAGTGCGGGGTGGGTGAGGGTGGGTGGAGGGGTGAGGCCGAGAGTTCGGGGTTTGTGTGGTTCCAGTGGGGTCAGAGCGGTGCCAGGCTCGGTCCCTGTGCCCAGCCTGGGTGGGCAGGGCCTGGAGGGGCAGGGTTTGGGCTGGCACGTTCCTGGTGCCCTCCCAACCTTCCCTGGCTGGCAGGATTGGGGCTGGCACATCCCCAGTCCCATTCCCTGTGCCCTGCATGGGCAGGAGGTGGAGGGGCAGGATTTGGGCTGGCACTTTCCTGGCATGGAAGGGGCAGGATTTGGGCTGACAGGATTTGGGCTGGCACTTTCCTGGCATGGAAGGGGCAGGATTTGGGCTGGCATGTTCCTGGTGCCCTCCCAAACCTTTCTTTGGGCTGGCACACCCCTGGCATGGAAGGGGCAGGATTTGGGCTGGCACAAGTCAGGTTCTGTTGGATTTTTCCCTTTGGGGTTGATGGGAGCCGTTTCCTCCCCTGCATTCTTGTTTCCTTCCCTGGGTTTTTGTTTCCCTCCTGGCATCTTTGTTTCATTCCTGGTGTTTTATGTTTCCTTCCCAATCGTTTTGTTTCCTTCCCAGCGTTTTTGTTTCGCTCCCAACATTTTTGTTTCATTCTCCGTGTTACTGTTTAATTCCCTTTTTTTTTTTTTGTTTCATTCCTGGTATTTCCTTCCCAACATTTTTGTTTCATTCCCAGAGTTTTATTTCATTCCCAACATTTCCTTCCCAAAGTTTTTTGTTTCCTTCCCAACATTTTTGTTTCTTTCCCAATGTTTCATTCCTGGTGTTTCATTCCCAGAATTTTGTTTCCTTCCCAATTTCTTTTTTATTTCCTTCCTGGCATTTTTGTTTCATTCCTGGTGTTTCCTTCCTAACATTTTTGTTCCCTTCCCAGAATTTTTTGTTCCCTTCCCAACGGAACAAAATTTCATTTCGGTTTTCATTTCATTTCGTTTCCCTCCAGGAATTTCCTCCCATTTCCACCCCCTGTGCTCAGCTGGGATCACAACAAACCCGAACTCTTGGCCAGGGTGGGAATTTGGGAATTTCTTTGGGGATTTTGGGGATTTACGTCCAGCCAGGGTGGGAAAATCTCCCCTCTCCTCTCCTCGTGCCCCCCCCCCAAAAAAAACACTTGAAAAAACCCCAAATCTACTGTACCTGGCACACTAAAAACCCTTTGGCAGCTGATTTTAGGGAAAATGAAACGGGTGCCCCACTGGAGCCTCCTCCCCACACCAGGCACTTTAGGGATTCTGTTGGTTTTTCATTTTTTAGGGTTTTTTCCCCTCTTTTTACCAATTTCTCACCTCCTAAAAATTGCTTTTTTTTCCCCCCTTTGCTTTGTGTGACCATTTCCATGACAGAGTCAGTGTTGCTTGCTTGCTTGGTTGATTGTTTATTTTTTTTTTTCTTAAAAAAAAGAGAATTATTTCTAGAGAAACGAGCATTTACCCTTTAAAAAAAACCAACAAAAACCATTTAAAAAAATTCTAATTCAACATTTTAGCCTTTCCTAAGGAAACAAATGCACTTGCAAGTCCTTTTTCACAACCCTGTGTTGATTTTTGTTTTTATTTTATTTTGGGATTCAGCATCCTGACAGCTTTTGTGGACATGAGTGGGATCTTTGTTTTTTGGGTTTTTTCTCATTTTTCATTTGAATTTTCATTTTTTGCCAATCCTGGTTATGCTGCAGGTTCGAAGCATCCGAGAATTTTGCACTGTTGGGGTTTTTTGGGTTTTTTTTTTGGTTGGTTTTTTCTTGGGAATTACTGTAACAACATCAAAAAACAAAATTTTCCCTCCTTCCCACGAATCTGTTCAAGCCAAAGATGGGATGCAGAGAGGAAGGGGCAGCAAAATTCCAGGAATTTCAGGAATTTGGGGAATTTCGGGAATCTCCAAGCTCCTCACCCCATAGAAAAGGGCATTTCTAGAACCAAAATTCGATTTTTTTTTTTTTTTGGGTTGCTTTTTATTTCCTTTTTTCAACCATTTGGAGATGAAGGGTTGGGAGGATCCCCTGGCACTGTAATTTTATTTTTATTTCTGTTTTATTTTTTGAACCAAAGCCAAACTTTTGCAAACCAAATATGAAGTTTTCGGGCTTGGCCTTTGGGTGAAAAGCACATTTTTCCTTCAGGGCTCCCCCACCCCAAGCACTCAACAAAATCCACCCTGGGGGAGCTCCAGGCACTTGAGAAGGGCAGAATTTGAGGAATTTTCCCTTTTTTTTTGGGATAAAATCCCTCCCTGCTCCCCCCATCCCCAAAAGAAACTCTGCCCCTTTTTTTGCACCGGATACCTCAGCTCAGAACCAGAATGAACTCGAGACTTGAATCAAAAAAACCACAAAAAAATCACCAAAAAATCTCTTTTTTTTTTTGGAAAATCCTTTTCCTTCTTTTGAAAAACCCGTTATCTTTTTTTTTTTTTCAAAGAATCTTTTTTTTTTTTCAAAGAATTTTTCCTTCTTTTCAAAGCATTCTTTCCTTCTTTTAAAAGCATTTTTTCCTTCTTTTAAAAGTATTTTTTCCTTCTTTTGAAAGATCCTTTTCAGTTTTTCAGAACATCTTTTTCCTTTTTTGTTGTTTTTTTTGGGAAAATAGTTTTCCTCTTTTTTTTTTTTTGAAATATCTTTCCTCTTTTTTTAAAAAATCTTTTCCTTTTTTAAAATATTTTCCCTTTTTTTTTTAATATTTTCCTTTTTTTTTTTTAATCTTTTCCCTTTTTTTGAAAGATCTTTTTCCTTTTTTTTGGCAAGATCCTTTTCAATATCCTACCGAGGAGAACTGGAAAAAAAAAATTAAAATAAAACAAACCCAGAGAGAAATGTTTACATTTTCCTGCAGCTCCTTCCCTTTTCCCAGCAGAAATTCCCTCAATCCCCCTCTCCCAAAGCCCTGAGCCCTCCCAGGATTTGGGGATTTTTGGGGATTTTTTGAAGGATTTTTTGAGGATTGAAAGATCTTTTCCCTTTTTAGGGAAGATTTTCCCCTTATTTTGGAAGATCCTTTTTTCTTTTATTGGAAGCTCCTTTTCCTTTTCTCAGGACATCTTTCCCCCTTTTTTTGGAAGCTTTTTTAGCTTTTTTTCCCCTTTTTTTGAAATCTCTTTTTCCTTTTTTTTGGCAAGATCCTTTTCAATATCCTACCGAGGAGAACTGGAAAAAAAAAATTAAAATAAAACAAACCCAGAGAGAAATGTTTACATTTTCCTGCAGCTCCTTCCCTTTTCCCAGCAGAAATTCCCTCAATCCCCCTCTCCCAAAGCCCTGAGCCCTCCCAGGATTTGGGGATTTTTGGGGATTTTTTGAAGGATTTTTTGAGGATTTTTGGAGCATTTTTTGGAGGATTTTGGGGGGATCTTTTGGGATTTTTTGAGGGATTTTTGGAGGATTTTTGGAGGATTTTTTGGAGGATTTTGGGGGGATCTTTTGGGATTTTTTGAGGGATTTTTTGAGGATTTTTGGAGGATTTTTGGAGGATTTTTTGGAGGATTTTGGGGGGATCTTTTGGAGGATTTTTGAGGGATTTTTGGAGGATTTTTGGAGGATTTTTGGGGGATTTTTTGGGGATTTTTTGGAGGATTTTTTGGGGGGATTTTTGTCGAATTCCCACATTTCCAGGATGGGAATTTTCCCATTTCCGTGGAACACATCCCTGCCCTCTTTTGGTGTCCCCATGGCAAGGAGAGCATTTGTCCCCATCCCCTTTTTTTTTTCACCAGCAGCACGTGGAAAATTCTGCTTTTCTTATTTTTGGGGTTATTTTGGGGCTAATATTTGGATTTTTGGGGTTTTTTTTTTTGTTTGTTTGTTTGTTTTGCCCACCCCTCCCTGCTGTCCCCAAAAAGTGTCACCTCTGCTCAGAGACAATCAATGCCACCTCCAAAAAGGGCTTCCCCACCCCTTGAAAAAATAATCAGAAGAAGAATGAAAATAAGATGAAAAAAAAAAATATTAATTAATAATAATATTCGTGGTTATTATTAATTAATAATGATAATAATGAAGGGAAAGGAGGTTCCAGCAGCGCATCCCAGAGGGGAGAGGGGTGGGAAAAAAGGGGGGAAAGTTTGTGGCCTTTTATTTTGGGGTGTCCCAGTCTTGTTCTCCTTTAATTCTGTATCGTTCTCGTCGACAGCACAGCTTGACAATTTAAGTAATAATCAAAGTGTTTGGTAATAATTAATTGCATTTATTTTGCTAAACGAGATTGGATGATTTTTTTTTTTTTTATTAATTAATTTTTTTTTTTTGTGATGTGCCCAAGCCTCTTTGTTCTGGCATTTCAGGCAGCACAGTGCTTGTTTAAAAAAGAAAAAAAAAAAACACACAAAAAATACAAAAAAAAAAAAAAAAGGGATGGAGGGAAACTTCCGCTGCCCTCTCCCCCAAAAATCCCAAATTTTCCATCCCTTTTATGCCAAAGTCAGCAAAATTTCTTTCACTTTCATCCCATTCATTGCTTTGGAACACTCAGATTCTTTTTTCCCGACCTTGTGGGAAAAAAATTTAAAAAAAAAACCCAAAAAAAAGGAAGTTTCTCTCCCACCCTTTGGTCCAAAGCACTTGCTTCAAGTAATAAGCACTTTTGTTAAAAAGAGCATGAGTCTGGATTCCCTTTAGCATCCCACGGGATAGAGAGCAGCAAGAGGGAGGTGAGAGTGTCTTTGGCTTTATTTTTTCAGTTGGAATTTAAAAGAGAGAAAGATGAAAAAAGAGAGAGAGGGAAAAAAAAAAAAAAAAAAACAGAAAAGTAAAAAAAAAAAAAAAAAAAAAAACAAAAAAAGAAACCCAACAGCACAAAAAAAAATACAACAAAAAAAACAAAAAAAAGGACATTTCAGAGTCCCCGGGTGTTTTTGCACTGCCATTGCCCGAGCGAGGGGCGCCGCCCCCTGAGCCATAGACCCTGCGACAAACACTGAATGTACCGGGGACAGCTGGGGACAGCCCCGGGATAGCCCGGGACAGCCTGGGGTAACCTGGGACAGCACGGGGACAAGCCAGGGACAGCCCCGGGATAGCCCGGGACAGCCTGGGATAGAGAGGGACAGCACGGGGACAAGCCAGGGACAGCCCCGGGACAGCCCGGGATAGCCCGGGACAGCACGGGGACAAGCCAGGGACAGCACGGGGACAAGCCAGGGACAGCCTGGGATAGTCCGGGGACGTGCCGGGTTAGCCTGGGGACCGCCTGGGGACAGTCAGGGCTAACCCGGGATAGCCCGGGACAGCCCCCGGG
>NW_005054846.1:52673-53160 GCF_000277835.1 Geospiza fortis
TTCCCTCGTTTCGGCTTTTTTTTTTTTTCTTTTTTTTTTGGCCTTTTTTTTTTTTCCTTTTCCCCCCATCTTTTTTTCTTCCTTTTCTTTCTTTTTCTCCGAGGACACAAGGAGCTGTTCAATCCTCCTGGCTGGAATTTTCTGGGCTCGGCAGTGAAAGGAGATGTATTAAAACAAACAAACAAACAAAAAAAAACCAACAAAAAATCACAAAAATTGTTTAAAAAAATCATTAAAAAAAAAAAAAAAGCCGAGGTTCACCCAAAACATCGAGGGGAGCTCTGGAGCTGCCCTAAAATCCTTGGAATTGTGGGGTGAGGCTGGAGGGGATGGGGGGAAAAACGTCTCTAAGGCATCTGTAGCAACTCTGTGTCTTTAATATCCTCCGTGTCAATGCTGCACCTCTGTATTTTATGAAAATAAATGTTCCTTTGATGCCGACAGGACAAAAAAAAAAAAAAAAAAAAAAGAAAAAAACATTAAAAAA
>NW_005054846.1:55011-55995 GCF_000277835.1 Geospiza fortis
GGTGGCCGTGAGGAGCCAGGGGGCGAGGGGGGTCCCGCTGCGGCCCAGGGCGACCCCCGCCACCGCCCCGAGGCAGGAGAGCAGCGCCGAGAGGAGGTTGAGGAGCAGCAGGGAGCGCGGGGCCGTGCCCGCCCGCAGCAGCACCGCCAGGTCACCTGCGGTGGCACCGGGGGGGTCAGGGGGGGCCCCAGCTCGGGGAGGGGACAGGGGGGGGGACGGGGACTCACCCAGCTCGTGGGGCAGCTCGTGGCAGAGCACGGCCAGCGCCGTGCTGAGCCCGCTGGAGAGGCTCTGGGAGAAGGCGGCTCCTGCGGGAGGGAGAGGGAACCTCGTCTGCTGTCCCCCTGTCCCTGAATCACCGCGCACCCCTGTCCATCTGTCCCCAATGCACCCCCGTCCCCCTGTCCCCAACATCCTCCTGTCCCTGAGGAAACCTTTCCCCCTGTCCTTGTGCACCTCTCCTCCCTCCATCTCCATCTCCATCCTCCAACGGATCCTCATCCCCGTTCCCATTCCCGTTCCCATCCCCGTCCCTGTTCCCGTTCCCGTTCCCATCCCTGTTCCTGTTCCCGTTCCCGTCCCCATCCCTGTTCCTCTTACCTTTCGCCGTTCCCGTCCCCATTTCTGTCCCAGTTCTGGTTCCCGTTCCCAGCCCCCTGCCCGTCCCCGCTCCCGCTCCCATTCCCATTCCCGTTCCCGTTTCCGCTCCCGCTCCCATCCCCATCCCCGTTCCCGTTCCCGTCCTCGTCCCCATCCCCGTTTCTCGTACCCCTCCCAATCCCGTTCCCGTTCCCGTCCCTCTCCCCATCCCAATCTCCGTTCCCATCCCAATCTCCGTTCCCGTTCCCGTCCCCGCCCCCGTCCCCCTGCCCCGTTCCGGTCCCGGTGCCGGTCGCACCGATGGCCAGCCCGTCGCTCAGGTTGTGCACGCCGTCCCCCAGCACCACCATCCACACGATGTCGGCGGCGCCGGGCCCCGGGGGC